>NC_065452.1:71492574-71620148 GCF_917563875.1 Diabrotica virgifera virgifera | reverse complement strand
AAATGTAAATCAAAAAACGAATGACCATTTTCAATTTATTATTACTATTACTATTAATAAATTACTATTACTATTACTATTACTATATTTAGCCATACGGCTCACACTCCCCTCTAAGGGGGAAAATTGACTCATCCCAGATACCTACGGTATCAAAAGGATTGAGCTCTGGTGGGACTCTTTCCGTGTTATCGAGCCCTAGGTGACTTGGAATGCAGGTGTATCTCCCAAAAATTTTCGTACACTTCTGGCCGTCACAAGTAGTACAGCTTTCTGCATGGTCTTATAAAGATGTTCATTACTATTACTATAATTAATATATTATATATTACTATTATTTATATTTAATATTTTTATACCACTTTTGTGGAGAAGGGGGTCCGCGGATTTTAGATGCTTAAAATTTAGGTCAATCTATTTATTATTATTATTATATTAGGATATATAGATAGATAATATATTATATCTATCTACACTTAAGAGCAAACAAATCGACTCACTCGATGAATTATACACGTTAGATGCCTTGAATTTCCTAAACGTGTTGTCCGATTTGAGTGATTTTTTTAGTATCTTATACTCGTAGCATTATTATTTAAGAAAATCGATGTAATAATATTGTTGCTATACCTACAGGTAAATTTTATTTATACCGGGTGTAACAATCATACTATATTTTTTCCTTAAAATTCCGAACATCCTGTGGAATATTCTAGCATAATATAAAATATTTTAAATTAAACTCGATTGTAGCCTTAGGCTTTCTTAACATTTTGTTTTTTGATTCATTCGCTTATGTTCGACAATAAAAGAGATAGTATGCACTTTTATATTACAAAGGAGATATGCTATTTGGTCTTGATCATTCCAAATCTTGAGAGCTACTGTTTCTACCTCTTGTAAAGTTCTAGGGGGTGGCAAACGCTGTCGTAGTCTTCTGATAATTATGTCCCACAAATATTCGATTGGGTTAAGATCTGGACTATGTGATGGCCCATTCAAAGTCCGAAAATTTACCTATTCGTAATGTAATCGAATATATAAATATTCGATTACATTTGGTGAACGTGAGGTCTTGCATTATCGTGCATTAGCAAAAGATTGTTACCAATATAAGGAGAAGATAGCATGGTAAGTCCTTCGCTATGTAAGATCACTGCTTGAACACACTCATCGCGGGTCAAATTACTTGCAGCGCGTTCCATTTCCACCACACAACAAAAAAAAACACGCGCTTAATTAAAATTTTAAATAATAAATCTACTAATTTTCACAACAAACCAAACACTTTTTGACTGTTAACTATTTGAAATTTATTAAATTGTTAATTTCTCAGAGCCTACTTTAGGCTTGCGTTTATTAAACTAAGCAGTACCTAACTTTTTATTATCCAATATAAGCAAATGAATCAAATAAGAAAATGCTAACAAAGCCTAAGGCTGCAATTGAGTTTTAATGTCAATATTTTATATATGCTAACATATTCAACAGGGTGTTCCAAACTTTAAAAGGAAAAAACACAGTATGATTGTTACACCCGGTATAAAATGACATTTACCTCCTAGCAATATTATTATTACAGCGATATTGTTAAAGAATAAGGCTATCACATACTAAAAAAATCACTCAAATCCGGATAACAGGTTTAGGAAATCTGAGACATCTAACGTCTATAATTCATCGATTGAGTCGATTTTTTTGTTCCCAAGTGTATTTTAATAATTCGTTGAATTTATATATTGCAGAATAATAAAACAGATGAGAGAAATCATTAACAATAACGTTTATGAATCAAAAAGCTCAATTTTTAGGCGGTCAAAAAAAATAGTCAAAGGCTCGGGTCAAGAAATCCAATAAGTAGAGAATGTTGTATGCGTATGGAACTACCTTATCCTAAATGTTTGGGCAATTTAATGTTGTCAAGCAAAAGTATTATAAATAAAAAGTAAAAAAGTAACTAAAAATTAAGAAAAAGCAAAAAAATATTGTTCTGAAACTATTTTATTTTATGAAGCCAAAAAAATACTAAAAAATATTATACATAAATCAAGTTGAATCAATTTAATGCTTTCTGATAATGAATATTTTTTTTCGGTGCGGATGACGATACGCGGAAAATTACGCTATTTCCTATTATTTATTCACATAGAATTTAAAAAAACTAAAAAAAGTTGAATTTTGGGAGTAAGGGAGGGTACTTTTTAATTGATTTACCCGTCCATAAGTGGAAAGTTTGATGCGCCACTGTCGACGCATGTGCCACTAAAAAGTGACGGCACAGTGCTCATGCGTTTTCTTTTGGGTTCTACTATTTAAGTTATAGGGTCTTATCGTGCCTAAAACCATGAGCAAATTTCAACTATAGCGGCTCTTAGTCTATTCCTATTCCAATAAGTTGCATCTCTTCTGGGTGAAGCCAACGATAGGCTTGATTTTGCAATTTGATCCTCGCCTATAACAATAGAATTAAAATATATTTTCTGGCCCTCCAGGAGCATCAACAAAGTACATTAAGCTCAATAAAATAAAATAAAATCAAAATTTAAATTGATGATCGTTGTTGATTTGAAAAATGGGTAATTTTTGCACAAAATTTACTTTTTTAACTGTAGCTGTAATTCATGTTTTTATTTTTTTTAACAAGTTTTTTCTGCAAAGCTGATTAAACAATCTTTTATATAAGACTTATTAAATTAAATTTGACCCTTAATTTATTTAAATAATTGTAAATCAAAATTGAAAAACAAATTTCCAAAAAAAATTATTTGTATTATACAGGGTGTTTGGTAAAGCATGGGCCATAGCTTAACCTTAGATTCCTGAGGTTAAAATAGGTCGATTTAAGTTAACTTACCTTAGTACGAAAGTTGATAATAACCAAAATACTCAAAGTTAAACTTTTATGTTATTTATTCTTGAATATTTCCTAACAGGCGTGGGATAATAACACAAAATTTGGCAATCGGGAATTTTTTGGGACGAGAAATCTAGCGCCACATATGCCTTTCGAGGCTCACTTAATAGGTTCAATTTTTTGTATTACCCACTCTATATACTTCTTGAATCAAAACTTTTATTCTCTTAATATGTTTACTTAACAAAGGTATACCACATTCATCTCGCTAGACTCAACCGTTTTCGAGATAAACGCATTTTAAATCTGCAAGGCAACATAATTTTTTGCATAGTATCATTGTAGTTACACCCGAAAAATAACTTAAAATCATAAAAATTTACAAAAATGTGTCGCAAATGGAATTTGCGATGCAATGACATAAATATGAGAACTGGCACAATTTTTATGGTTTCAAGTTTATTTTTCGGGTCTAACTACAATGATATTAGGCAAAAAATTATGTTGTATGGCAGATTTAAAATGTGTTTATCTCGAAAACAGTTGAATTTAGCAAAATGAATATAGTATACCTTTTTTAAGTAGAAATATTAGGAGAATCAACATTTTGATCCAGAAAGTATGTAGAGTGGGGGATAAAAAAATTTAACGTATTAAATGAGCTCTGAAAGACGGCCTCTGGGTAATACATCATTTTTGGTGGCACCCTTAGATTTCTCATACCTAAAAACTCCCGCTTACCAAATTTCGTGGTGGAATAAAATAAAATAAAAGTTTTACTTTGACACCCGGTATTTCGGTTATTATCAACTTTCGTACTTAGGTAAGTTAGCTTAAATCAACCTATTTTAAGCTCAGGAATCTACGGTAAAGCTATGGCCCATTCTTTACCAAACACCCTGTATATAAGCACTATAAAACATTTTGTTAGTAACAGTATAAGGTATAAAAAAATTGGTTGATAAATAGTGAGTAGTTTAATAGATATTTAATTTGTTTATTAAAAATTAACATTTTTTCAATTGCAAAAACGTGGTAGTTGTCAATAGAGTATACAACTTTTTAATATCTTATTTTTTTGCTTTTATGTATATTTTTGAGAAATGCATTGAAAAATCAAAATTTCAATTAACTCCCCTACAAAATGGCGTTTGAAAATTGTTGTAATTTGTTTAAAACTTATTTTTTTAATAACATCGCCGTGAGTAAAAATTTTAAAATGATTTTTCGACATTCGTGTTTCTGGTAATTTTTAACACATTTACAAAAGAAAAAATTTTTTCTATAACCGGTTTTTGTTGAGATAGCTTTTTCAAGTTTAAAAATTCATAATTTGTTTGTTTATCAACATTAACATTTAAAAGTGCGTAAGTACATCTATCAACCCTACTACTCAACAATGCCATTTATAAATTGTAGAATGTTTTAAAAAATAATGATTTTCATAGCGACTTTAAATGAAAACATTTTACATGTAGAGTGGTGCAGTAGTTGTTTGCAATATCTTCGTTAATAATAGGCAAATTTCAATGTTTTTTTAGTTTAGGGTAGCATATTATTTATAAAAATAATAACATCTAAATGACCCTTTTACAATAAATATTCATCAATTTGTTATAAAAATAAATAAACATTTTTCTAGATGTGATACTTCAATAAAAATTGGTACAAAAGATAACCCCAAAATAGTATTTAAATAAACTTCTTTATAAAAGAATTAGCAAATTAATGGTGAGTTAGCATTAAAAATTTGTCAAAGAAACATAATTTAATAACTTTTTACTTTGTATAATAATAAAATATATATCTGTATTTTACATTTTATTTTATAAGTTTTATAACAGGTAGTACACTCAGATTTGTGTATTGTTATGCTCTACTTTAGCTATTTTTTTATTGATTGGCAAATTCTTAATTCAATTAATTATTCAATTACTTTAATCATTGCCTATGTAAAACAAAAACTAAATTCAAATTAAATATTCCAATAAATTTTATTCTCAGGGCTAATTCTGTATTTGATACAATACCTATGATTTGTGGCTTCTAGTATTTCTAGTTGCTTACTTCTTCCAGGACGAAACAGGGAAATTAAAAACATTCAATATCATATAAATGTAATATATTATTCATTTACCAAATAAGCCGTGTACATATGATTTTAAAAATACTAAATTTAACTTTGTTGCAACAATTTCTTATTTAATAAATCAAACTTTAATTCTGATATCTCTTTGTTTTAACAAAAAAAAATTATTTAAGTAAATTTTTAATTTTCTCATACTAAATTTGATAAATTTAACTTTTATTCTTAAATTTTAAATGATTAACTGCGTTATAGTAATGTTCAATAAACAAATAAGCAAATATGGTTCTCATATAAACAAATTCTCTCCCTTCTGACAAATGATTTAACTAACCTTTTTGTTTCTTCACTTCCTTTTTTCCGGATTGCGTGGTCCTCGATGCTCCTACCGTACTCTCTGGATGTTGCGAAAAGGTCCCTCTCGTCCTCGTCCAAACTGCTTCCACAACAACTCACAGGAACTTGCTCAAATTCTCTTACTCAATTTTCTCCTTGCTCGATATCTTGTGCAAATAGATATCAATCAGCTACTCGTTCTAGACAAAACAAAGGAATCTCCCTCGGACCAGGAATATTACCTTTCAACCGGTCGACGATTTGGTTTCAACTTGATTCTGCTCGCAAAGGTCGATCACAACACTATACACTGATTTCTTACTTTTGAAAATTGGACTGCTCTCATCAGATACCAATTATACATGACCCTCTCTTCTCTCGCAAATTCAGACTCCAACTTTCTTATCCCTTCTACCGTTCTTTTCCACCCAATCAAAAACAAGCCTCTCTCAAAACCTTTCCTACCCATGTCTCAAGAACCAAATATTTTTCTATATAACTTTCCAATTTGTCAAATTTTAAGAAATATCATAATTAGATTTTTCCTACATACCTACTACTTTTACTTCTAAAAACTAAAACAAAGTGTTTACAATCATCAAACCTTCCCGGAAACATTTTCAAAACATTATTGTTCTCGCCAAAACGATATGTCCACTTTCTAAACCCGAAATTGTTTGTTATTGTACCAATTCATTTCGTCGAATCATTATCACTAATCATTTTCACTTTCCCGAAACTCTGTCTAATAGCTAAATTAGATTGGGATGAGAATCTATGATCTAATGGTCTTTGATATAAATTTAATTTTCTTTTTAAATGATGAACTATAATTTTTTTGAATTAAAAAAAAAACAATTCTACAACAGTATATATTTGTGTTTTATATAATTGTTATATAATTATTTTTATTACGGTACATTTGTATATATGCATTGCATAAATACAAATATACTGCTCGAGTTTGAAAATAGATAATAAAATATCTAACCATAGGACGGGCAAACTACGTAAGCGTGAGCCACGTTCGTTATTCACTAGTAATGTCAACCCGCCTTTATTGTTGATTCAATTGTGAAACATTTGTATTTACAAACTATTTCGGCCAATGGTTTAGTGTCGCAGTGTTGTTCTATTTGTAACTGTTGTTCAACATAAATATTTATTTCATAATATGTAATAAAAAAATTAAACTACATAAAAAAATCTATGTCTTAATAATAAACTATAATAAAACAATAAAATAAAAAACTAAATGACACACCACTTCTATGAAAGTACTACGGGTCTTTTAATATTCCATAGTCCAAGCTATCTTCTAATTTTCGCTAATTTCAGAAAATTTAAGCATTTATGCCTTCTCAGTTTTCATATCTATTGTTTAGCCTATTATGATTCTTTCCGATGCTTTAGATTAGTTTGCATCTTCATTTACATACACAACGCATCTCTTTTAGGCTGACAATATACAGGGTGTCCAGAAACTCTCATGACAAAAGAAAACTGGAGACACGTCAGATAATTTTAAGACAATGTAATCCAATTCACCTAGTCCGAAAATGTTTCCCAAGACAGAAGCTAGAGCTCTTTGAAGATGGCGCCTTGTAACTAGTTTTTTTTTAATATCTCCAGAACGCTTCAATTTAGAATAACGAAAACTGGTACGCCTATTTATCTTCTACAGATAAATCAATTACATTAATTACGAATTTCTACTCCCGGTCATAGGCGTCCGTTTTGGGTAGCGCAACTGTTATTTTATAGCATTACTTTTTTGTCTTTAAATTTTAAGCATTGTTGACACTATATTATTAAATTGTGAGGTATTATAGTACTTCAAGGTACTCTTACTTTAAGTCGGTAGGATGCACCGTTTTCTAAAAAAAATCGATTTGATAATTTTTCGTTTTATTAATTTTAAAAATTTTTGAAATAAATTAAAAAAAACGGTGTATTTTACCGACTTAGCAAGAGTAACTTTTGGTTCTAGAATACCTCATATTTTAATAATCTAGTGTCAAAAATTATTAAAAATTAAAAACAAAAAGTTATGCGATAAAAAAACCGTTGCCCTATCTAAAACGGACGCCTATGACCGGTACTAGAAATTCGCAAGATGAAATCAATTCATTGCTGGAAGATAAATAAACATACCAGTTTGTGTTTTTCTAAATAGTTTTTTTTTTGAATTTTTTTTTTTATTCAAAAAACGAAAAATTTTTAAATTGATTTTTCTTGAAAACGGTGTATCCTACCGACTTAAAATAAAAGTATAGTTTAGTACTATAATACCTCACGATTTAATAATCCATTGTCAAAAAAGCTTTTAAAGTTAAAGACAAAAAATTTTTCGATAAAATAACCGTTCCACTATCTAAAACGAACGCATATGACCAGTAGGTACTAGAAATTCGCAAATGATGGAATCGATTTATCTCTGGAAGATAAATAGGTGTACTAGTGTTCGTTTTTCTACATAGAAGCGTTCTGGAGCTTTAAAAAAAACTAATTACAAGACGCCATCTTTAAAGAGCTCTAGCTAGCTTAGGAAGCATTTTCGGACGCATTTTTGGTGTAAATTGTCTTAAAATTATCTGAGGAATCTCCTGTCTTCGTTTGTCAGCAGAGTTGCTAGACACCCTGTATGTAGTTTTACATGCACGTTTATTTTCGCGTCACATTTTTTGTCTATCATAACCTCATAACTATCTCTGAGACCGATTTTTTTCACTTTTAGGTGTAATAAGTGGCCTATTGCTCTTTCGGATGAATGGTTAACTACCTTTACATCGTCTTCAAATTAATTTTACATCTCCATTCAAATCACCCTCAATTATTTCTGTTCCTTCTGTCGGAATCTACCAAGGTAGCTTCTGCCATTAAGACATACACACATGTCCAAAAGTTTGGAATATTGGAATATTTCGTATTTTTATTGATTTTTATATATAAACTTTTCTGAATAGTTAAACATCATTTTGTTTCAATTCTTAACAATACTAAATAAATCTCAAAACCAAATAAACGATATGCAAAAAAATATTTATTCTCTTGGAGTGAAAAACTTAGAAAGTACAACTTACATTTAAAAATAAATTGGTAAAGAAAAAAATAATTTTCAATAAAAGTAATCATTAGTATTTCCTCCATTGGCCTGTATGCATGCCTGTAGGCGATTTGGCATGCTGCCGATTAACTGGTCGAGCTGGGCTTGCGGAATTCTCTCCCATTCTTCACGAGCAGCATCTTTTAGTTCGCGAAGTGTAATAGGGGGATTGTTTCGCTTTTTGATGCGTGTTTTGAGAATGTCCCAAGCATATTCAATAACGTTCATATCGGGGGAATTCGAGGACCACTGTAATGTAGATATTCCTTCTTCTTCCAGAAAATTTTGTACTGCTGCTGTTCGATGAGGAGGTGCGTTGTCATGCATAAACACAAATTCATCACCTACTGCCCCTCGGAATAGACGTACTACAGGATTTAAAACTTCCTCGATGTACACAGCACCAGTGACACTTCGCTCCAGAACCAGCAGTGGCGTCCGTGTACCACTCATAATACCACCCCAAACCATAATACTGCCACCTTCAAACGGGACACACGGTTGGGCTGTTTCTAGTCGGGCTTGTCGTCCTGGGGCCCTCCAAACCAGTGTTATTCACGAATCAGATACCAAGCCAATTTTTGACTCATCAGAGAACATCACGTTATTCCAGTTAGGACCATGTTGCACCATTTCTCTAGCCCATTGCAACCTTACTATTTTGTGTTGGTAGGTTAGTTTAGGAACATGTAAGGGACTTCTACGATACAAATTTACCGCATTTAGTCGGCGTTTTATTGTTTGCCGTGAAATATTCAGTCCTTGCAGCTCACAAATTCCTCTGGATATATCAGTTGTAGATTCCAGACGATTTCTTCGAGCTATCAATGGTATCTGCCGATCTTGTGCTGCTGTTTTACATCGACTTCTACCACTTCTGGGACGATCCTTGACGTCATTTGTCTCTTGGATTTTTTTTTAATTTTAGATACAGCACTCTGAGTAACATCAACAATATTCGCGATATGACTTTGACTAAAGCCCTGTTGTAACAAAGCAATTACCCTAGATCTGTCAAAGTGAGATATCACGTTTCTAAGCATTTTTAAACAGCTCAATTCAAATTTAAACACAGACTGAAATAATGTGTAAATACGCTAATCAGTTGAATGTGACCAAAATGGGCAAAATGATACAAAAACGATTCAAAGTTTTTATCATTTTCATGTAAAAACAGTTTTGAAACCACCATAGGCGTAGATATATTATTTGTACGTATTCCAAACTTTTGGACATGTGTGTATAATACTACGCATAAACGCCATCCCCCACTGGCACGTTTAGAATCTGTGCACTGTATGTCTTCTAATTGATAATAATAAAGACCCATTTTCTTTTATAACTTACTCAGTCAAAGTTGATGGATCATTACCATTACACACCATATTAAAGTCAGTATGTTTGTACTTTTACAAGTTTCCCTTTCATTTCTCTACTAGCAGTTGTAACATAATCATCAATTAAGCAACGTGATAGAGATGAAAAGCTTGTTATGTGATATAGTGAAAAACACGTACAAGGATACTTATACCATAAAAATAGTAGTACTATACCTATAATGTTCTTCTTAATTTCAGGTTTGTTATCTTGACTCTAGATCCTAAAAAAAATCGTAATCGTATCTCCCTGTAAATCGTGGAGTTATTTATTTCCCTGCACGATATACTCAAACAAAGAATTTAAATCTCTGCGAAAGTTTTGGCTCACGAGGAAAAGGCGTATAGGAAGAAGAGTTAGAGATGGACAGACTCTTTAGTTTATTGGTATTTCGATGGAGTGGACAGTATTTATAGATAAGGACAGGCACAACAGCAACTGATCCAAAGACTGAACTTTACAAATTGCTTATAAAATAATACACTTATTTTGTTAGTGATTACATCCATTTTCTTCTAAATATTTCATTTAAAAATTTGATCAAACCATGCAGTGAAGACAATTTTTTCTATGGTAGAATACATTTATTTTCCCTTGAATTATTGAAACCACCAATAGGTAACAACAAGTTTGTAACTGTTCACACCTCTATTATTAGAGTCCATAACCCAACCTAACACAACACGAATCTTGTTGTGGTACATTTAAATACTCGTTTGGGAACACAACATTTCGTGGTTAATTTATATACATACATCACGGTCTAAATAAAATACACGACCGCCTTCTGTAATGTCAATACACTGGACAGTTCTCAAGAAAGTTTTCGAAAGAATGTTGGAACAAAAATAATGCTCGGTGTTTATAAAACCTGTAAAATTTGAAAAATTGAAAAGTCCAAAAATTACTTGCCGCTATTTTTTAACTGAAATATCTGCATGAAGTCAATTGAAAAAGCGGACCATCTCGTGGGTATCGAAATCTTTACTGCGTTATGGTTTTTATTAACATTTAAGAAAAAAATCGACTTTTTTCATTTATTTCAATATTGTGAAAAAACTACGCATTATAGATGAAAACGTTCAATAGACAACTTTCTTAAAAATACTTGTTCTTAAAATAAATAATTTAATTGTTTATAAGTCGAAAAAGGGTACTTCATTCTGCATCAATTATTTGTAACTAAACAATTTAAAAATAATATAGGTACATACCTACTTTAAAAAAAAAACATGAAAAATGGAGACCTTACGAAGAGAATTAGACCAAAAAAGCCCTTCTATTGACAAAGCGCCTGTACAGCCATTTGAAAATGACCTTTTTTTTTTCTCAAATTAATTGGATAAACAAATAGAATTGTGTAAAAACTACTCGACAGGTCGGGTTCACCTTTTCCACGTCATATAGTAACTACATAAAAACTCATATTGTGAAATATGTTTTAAATATTTTTATTAATTATTAATAATAATTATAAACAATTAAAAAAAAAAGAATGCGTGTGTACTTTGTACGCACGTAAGAAGTTATACTTCTATTATATGATTTCAACGAAATTAATATACTTTAAACAGTTTATTTATATTTTATTTAAATATTAAACTAATTTTAATACTTACTACTTCCCAAAAAATTTTATTAAAACAGTGCCAAAAATTAAAATAATAAAAGAATAAAAGACACACAAACAAACACATTAAAAAATGCCACAAATGATTTCTGAACAATGTAGGAAAAATTTTTAACTAAATACGTATTTTCTGAAAAAAAAATTATATAATAAACTTATAATCATAAAATGTATAAAAAAAAATAAAAAAATAAAAGTTTCCATTGGGATTCTAACTCGCGTATCAGCGCAGTTAGTATTGAAATTCCTTTACCTTAAACTTTTACCCACGGAGACCATGTGTCATCATGTGCGAAGTTCAACTAACTAAACGGATTAAACTTTTGACGGTTCTTAATTTAACAAAATTATTTTCATTTTGAATTGAAATTATTTAGAATTGAAAGAAATATTAGAATACAACAAAACATAGAGTAAGAAAACAATATATTAGGTGAATATTGATAGAAATTTTGATGGTAATCAAATTATGTTAATCAAAACATTACATACTATTTTAGTAGGTTCTTTTTAAATTTTCCAAATAGGTAGGTCGTACCTATGAAATTTTTTATTAGGACACTGAAACATTTACAATGATTACGTACCTGTCGCTTTTAAAAACTATTTAAAAAGTCACTACAATATTATAAACTTACATTTTTCTCTGCCATCAAAACAATAAAAACTAATATACACAACATTAATTTGTTTATCCAAAATCTCCATATTGTACAATTATTGACAGATGATTTTAACACCCAATCAGATCCCGTATAACGTTTATACCATATTGTCTGTGTGCGCATGCGGCCAGAATTATGAAATTTTACTCTCAATCGCGCCTAAAGAATTATAACTTCAAAAATAATCAGTTTCGTTTTTTGTTTATAAATATTTTTAATTTGGACAATATTATTTTAAACAGCAAATATTTTCAAGAAAGTCGTTTGTTGAACGTTTTCATCTACAATGCGTAGTTTTTTCACAATATTGAAATTAATCAAAAAATCGGTTGTTTTGCTTAAATGTTAATAAAAAAATTTTAAGACGATTCGTCAATTAGTTTAAATTTTATTCAATTTGTTTATCGCAAAGAGCTTTTTTTCGCAATGTTATTGTTCAGAAAATAATAATGACATAGCAATTCTGTGGAAACCACATGCAAGAATAATAGTTATATTTTTAAAGTATTGAAAAAATCATTAAAAAGTCGTTTTTATCACTACGAAAAAAGTTTAGTAAAATAGAGTCATTTTTGGCTTCTAAACAATTTGAATAACTTTGTTAATATTGACTATAGAGTAAATCTACTTTAGGATTTCGGAAGCTGGTATTTTTATACGAATTTTTAGAAAAAAAACTTTTTGCCTAGGTTAATTAGGTTCAAAGTTAGCCACTTTTATTATTTAATTCGCAGTTACTTCTATATACATCAAATTCTTCTGTAACAGTGTTAGTTACCATACTACTCCGAAACGGCTTGGCCGATTTTTATAAAATTTTACACGTTTATCCTGTAGGACGTTGAAGAGGTTTTAATCTATTTTTTATACCCATAAGTTATAAGGTGGGTTGCCCCCTGACATTTTTTTTTATTTTATTGGACAAAATTATCTACCTTAATTTTATATGATGTAAAATTAAAAAATACATACAACCCTTACATACAGAGCATACACAACATAAGCAAAGAATGGCAACTGTATATATCAGAGTTGTTTGAAGATGATAGGAATAATATTACCGAATTCTACCAAAACTGTACTGACGGCCCAGAAATTATGAAATGCGAAGTAGAACACGCTATAAATAGTGCTAAAATTAGAAAAGCTTGTGGTCCAGATGATACACCAACTGAGTTGCTGAAACTAATAGAGGATGATAACATAAAAGTAGTAGTAAGACTTTTTAATTCAATATATAACATCGGAGTGATTCCCACAGATTGGCTCAAATCCATCTTTGTCGCAATACCTAAAAAACACAATGCGGGAAAATGCTCAGAATATCGATTAATTAGCCTAATGAGCCACACTCTTAAGATTTTCCTAAGAATACTTCACAACAGAATTAGACGCAAATGCGAAGAAGATCTCGAAGATACCCAATTTGGTTTTAGAAATGCTATGGGTACCAGGGAGGCACTTTTTGCGCTTAACATCCTATTACAAAAATGCCGTGATCAAAGAAAAGATGTATTTGCATGTTTCGTGGACTTCGAAAATGCATTCGATAAAGTACAGCATGTAAAATTAATGCAAATACTAAAAAATATCGGAATAGATGACAAAGATATTCGTGTCATTAAAAATTTGTACTGGAATTAAACTGCTATCGTAAAAATTGGAGATAACTACACCGATGAAATCTCCATACAACGAGGTGTCAGACAAGGTTGCATTTTGTCACCAACATTGTTTAATGTTTACTCGAACCAGTTATTTAAAAAGGCACTTGAGAGACAGCCATATGGAATAAAAATCAACGGAGAACTACTTAATGTGATAAGATATGCAGACGATACAGTAATTCTGTCAGATAATATTGAAGGTCTCCAAATTCTGCTTGATCGTATTCACGAGGTAGTAGAGGAAATTGGCATTAAAATAAACTCAAACAAAACCAAATTTTTAGTGTTTAGTCGTGACCCACATCCCGATGCAAAGCTTCAATTAAACGGAGTCCAAGTTGAGAGAGTTCACAAAATGACATATCTGGGAACTGTGATAACGGACCAACTAGATCCAGACATAGAAATAAAACGTAGAATAGCAATGACTAAAACCACTTTTACGAAAATGAAGTCATTTCTTTGCAATAATCATCTCAGTTTAGAACTAAGACAAAGAATGGTCAAGTGCTATGTTTGGTCCGTACTTTTGTATAGTGCAGAAGTGTGGACGCTAAAAGTATCGATTATGAACAGAATTGAAGCATTGGAAATGTGGATTCATAGACGGATGCTGAAGATACCCTGGAAAGCAAGAAAAACTAATGAAGAAGTACTAAGGAAGGTCAACAAAGATAGAGAACTGCTAAAGACTGTTAAACATCGAAAAATGTCTTATCTGGGACATATAGTGAGGGGAAGTCGATATAAAATATTACAACTGATCCTTAAAGGCAAAATAGAGGGCCGTAGAGGTGTAGGAAGAAAACAAGTTTCTTGGTTAAAAAACATTCGTGAATGGACTCAGATATCAAATGCAGGACAACTATTCCATATTGCAGAAGATCGAGAAGCCTTCGCAATGGTGATCGCCAACGTCGGATAATTCTGATATGGCACGTGAAGAAGAATACAACCCTTAATTTTCACTCTTCTATCACCAATCCCTATTTGTTAATAGCCATCTATATATTTACATCTATAAAATTCTCCTGTCACAGTGTTAATTTCCATACTCCTCCGAGACCGCTTAACCGATTTTTATGAAATTATATGTGTATATTCGGTAGGTCTTAGAGTTGGTCGTAATCTATTTTTCATATCCCTGAGTGATACGGGGAGTTCCCCCTAACATTTTGTAATGTTAGGTGGGGTTGTGTGTACATAACGTACTCTATAAGACTACGAGTACATACAAATTTAAAAAATTATGATCAAAATCCATCAACAAGTTCCAGCGATAATAATCGCAGCATATGTTTGCAGAATCAGTTTTATTTTTTGAGTGCACGTATTTTAGTAATTCCCCTCCACCGACCACGAATTAATTCGCCATTTTTAAAGCTTTATTAACCACTCTGTTGAGGTTCAAAGTTTACTCAAACTTTTACGCATAACTTATATATCTTCAACTTTAAAATGGCTCTAGTTAGGTTGCTTAATTGTTATAAACAAAGTAGCCGTCAATTAAATAAAAAAAGTGGCTAACTTTGACCGTAATTAACCTAGTCAAAAAGTTTTTCTTTGAAAATTCGTATAAAAATACCAGTTTTTCAAATTCCATTGTAGTTTTAGCCTACAGTAAATATTAACAAAGTTATTTAAATTGTTTATAAGCCAAAAATGACTCTATTTTAGTAAAATGTTTTCTGAGTGATAAAAATGACTTTTTAATGATTTTTTTAAATGCGTTGAAAACATAACTATTCTTATTTCATGCTGTTTTCACGGAATTGCTGTACCATTATTATTTTCTGAACAATAACATTGCGAAAAAAAGCTCTTTGGGATAAACAAATTGAATAAAATTTAAACTAATTGACGCATCGTCTTAAAATTGTTTGTGCATTGTATGGACTGTTTGACTCAACTTTTCATGCAATATGAAAGTCCTACATTCATTTTCGCAAAAGTTATAGCAAATTTTTATTTTCGAAATTTTAGTTTTATTTTGCAATATCCGAAGCAACAAATAATCATACCAAAATTCAAAAAAAGGCTGTTTTAAACCTTGGCTCATCTACTAAAAGTAAAATATTATAAATAAGACATTTAATCACCCTATTTTTACCTGTAGCGATTTAAACGAAAAACTCTGATTTTTGACCATTATTTGTTAATAACTAAATTTCTCGTCCAAACTGTGACGGGCATTTTTGTATTTATAATGTATTAGTTATATAGTACCAAAAAAACCCCTTTGCAACCTGGCTGCTTAAGTGTCCCGAACATGGTATATTTTTGCCTTATTTCCCTGGTGTAAATTGGTGTCTGTTGATATAATTCGGTTACAAAATTTAAACAAATAGTAAAAGATTAAATGATATAAAATAAACCACTAACTGTTAAAAATTCAATAGCTCACCTCGTAAGGCACTTATTGACAATAATCGATACCTACCAAGAGTATATAAAATGGACATTCAAAGCGGTTTTATTGAAATATTCACTTCTAAAGACATTTGAATATATTATAAGAACATTTTGTAAAAATGAATGAGAGAAGAAACGGACACTAACTACATTACTCAATAGAATTTAAATGTCAGCTGCTAATTGGTAATTTCTTAATGTTGACTACTTAAATAGTTCATTGTATGTGTACAGTGACGTAGTTACTGATAATTTAACTAATAGTCTATTAATATCTCCTGCAAAGCAACAGAAAACAAGATAACTTTGAACAAGTTACTGATATCTATATGTATATAGTGAATTTTTACAATTTTAACTTTGTCGTACCGGTCGTAAATTTAGGAAAATCGCAGTGCCTTTTAATGCCTAGGTGTATTAGGATAAATCGTATCCCAGCGCCTCCGGTAGTTAGTCCAGGGAAATAAGATTTTTCTCGTGACCCTAACCAACCCAGCCAAATGATAGTTGTTTTGAGTAGTATGGACCTCTATAAGAGAACCTAAATGTAGTCAATTTTTTGGATCAAATTAGTTATTAAGGTCTTCTTGTTTAAGTGTTGTCTCCCAATCGGAGGTTGGATATCATCATCACTATCTATACCAGGGGTGGGCAAAGTGCGGCCGCGGGCCGCATGCGGCCCTTTAGACATTTTTTTTGCGGCCTGCGGAAAAAAGTAAATTATTTTCATTTAAAGATTCTTTTTTAATTATACCTAATATTGATAATTAAATATACTTAGATAGATAATGCAGCTATTAATTAACACTTTCGCAGCGGGTGATTTTTCCGCAAACTTTCAACATAAAGCGGACAATTATTTGGGTGTTTGGCACAGATTTGTCGGCTCATCCATGAAATTTTAACAAATGGAAATGATATTTTCGAAGTAGTCAGGAACTGTGTGGAAAATTTTAAATTAACCCTTAACTACCTAGTAAGTGTAACAACTGACGGAGCACCAAATTTAAGAGGAACAAATATTGTAATGTTGAGAAAACTTCAAGATTACGTTCTTGAACAATTTCCAGAACATAATTTATTTTTTTTACTGCATAATACATCAGCAGGTATTGTGCAAAAATTTTGCAAGTAGACAACGCAACGTCATGTCAATTATAACTAATATCTAATATTGTTCATTTTATTCGTTCAATAGGATTAAATCATTGTACATTCAAAGCATTTTTTTGGAAGAGTTAGAAACAGAGCATACTGATGTCATACCACAATCGACAATCATATTAGATGGTTAAGACAAGCTTCTTAAAAAATGTTTGAATTAGGGGAGGACATTACTTTATTTTTAGAAATTAAACATGTTACAAATTTGCTAAATTTTGCAAGTTTTGAAAGCAAAATGAAACTTGTATAATGAGAATCACACTATTCATTGATCATATAAAAAAGAAAGAATAAGTCCAATTATTTCCCTCATTAACATCATTAAATTTAATAATGTATCAGAAAATAAGTTTAAAATTTATGAAGAAAATCTTTGCATCTAACTGTTTATTTTCGATGTAGTCTTTAATCGTGTATCTTTAAACACGTGTCGTTTCTATTACCCATGCTGTCATAATATTTGATGCTTTTTGCTCTCATATCGAAAATCTTTGTAATTTGCTGATGGAATTTAAAAATCGTTTCAAAGATTTTGAAGATATATTATTTTCCATATTCTAAGAAAGAAATCATTTTTCAGTTCAAATTAATTCCGTACCAGTTTACATTCAAATAGAAATTATAGATTAATTTGCATATTTTGCAATACTTTTGCATTTTACAAATCTTTGCAAATGTCCGAAAGTCCATAATATTTTGAATAATGAACATAAATAAAAATCCATTGAGGACCGGAATTGGTGATAACTTGACAAGAAGAATTGGTGATAACTTCTAGAATTTAGAAGCGACAATTAGAATAAATATGTATCAGTGGTTTGAAAATTTCAAAAGTACATAACTTCAACAATACTCTCTGAAACTTTCAGTTTCACCGTAGGAAAATTACCAGAAAAGATAGCATGTGTTATATCCCTCCCTTCTACTCGCTTTGCAGCAGTTTGACCCTAGTGAAAAACGTTTAACAGCTGCTCCCTTTTCTTTTGTAAATTACTCTGCGATTCAAAAACATATTCCAGTGCGTATCACTTTACGATTTGACAGACAGAAGAAATTGAAAATAAAAGTTATCAAAACTAAATGTGTTTTTCTCTAAACTGCTTTTTCAAAGGCGGTGGACATTGTCAAAAGGACTCAAAAGCTACTTGACATATCCACCTGAATTTTTTTATATATTTTCTTTAGACATTTCGTAAGGTAACTCTCTCCAGATATTTTTTGTTTTATGCTTATTTTTTGTTTAACAATGACAAATACGTTGATTTTTACACTTTTTATCAAAAAATTTTGGTATTTTGACTTTTGAGTGATATCAAAAACTCAAAAATCGTGAAAACTAAAAAAACACGACAGCGTTACTTCGAGAGACTCATAAGCTGATAAAATATTTTTGAATTTGTTGTTTCATATGATCCAATGACGAGTTCTGATGTCTACTTCAAAACCCATTTTGTTAAGTGCTTGTAAAAATTTGACATCGTTGGCTTATTTTTCAATATTTGGTCTTGAACATTTTTTTTTAAATATTTTTTGAATTGTACTGAATATGTTTATTTAATTTAAAAATAAAAGATTTCTACAATTTCTAGTTTTAAACAAAATTCCAAAAGGTGCTTGAAATGATAATTTCAAACCAGACCCCCTTAAACAAAATTAGTAAAAAGTTAAAAATTCGAGAACTTGTTAAGGTAAGAAATATTGCGGCTCTCGGTAATAGACCAAAAACATTTTGTGGCCCTTACTAAAAAAGTTTGCCCACCCCTGATCTATACTATCTACCGCTGCTCTGAAGAGTTATAGAGAACTGAATTTAAGCCAGTCACTTAAATTATTTAACCAGGATACTCTTCTTCTTGCTATACTCCTTCCTCCTCTTATATTTCCCTGTATTATCAGTCTTGGCAGTTCATGTCGCTATCCCCTCAGTACGTATTCCAGATATTGTAACTTTCTTATTTTTATTGTATTTATTAGTTTGTGTTCTTAGCCCATTCATAGCAATACTTCCGTGTTAGTTTTCTTCTGTGTCCATGCTATTCTAAGCATCCTCCTGTAACACCACATTTCAAAAGAATGTAGCTTATTTATGTGTTCTTGCTTCAATGTCCAGCTTTCAAGACCATATTGCAATATCGAAAACACGTAGCATCTCAGAGCTCTTACTCTCAGTTCTAATCAAAGGTCTTCGTTGCAGAGAATTGCTTTCATTTTTACAAACGCATTTCTTGTTACTTCTATCCTGGCCCTTATCTCTGTTGTTTGATCATTATTGTCTGAAATCCAGGTTCCTAGGTATTTGTATTTATCAACCCGTTCTATCGGTACATTTCCCAAATGTTTGTTTGTTTGTAAACTTGTTTTCCTTGTTATTATCATGTATTTGGTCTTTGTTATATTCATTTTTAGTCCATACTTTCACAGAAACTGTTTGTTTTGTTTAGCAGAAATTGGAGTTGGTCACTTGTCCTATTCACGGTGTCATCTGCATATCTTATGTTGTTAATAGATCTTCCGTTAATTATTATTCCTTCACTTTGAGATATAATGCTTCTTCAAAAATGGCTTCATTATGTACATTAAATAGTAATGGAGACGCTTACATGTGTGTGTCCTCTTCTGATTTCAATTTCTGGACCGGATTTCTATTACAATTTGTTTTCTTTGATTCCAGTAAAGGTTTGTTATTATTCGTAAGTCTCTTTTGTCTATGTTTTTTGTCTTTAGAATTTGGACTAATTTTTCATGTCTTATTTTCATCTCTGGTTCCTAGTCTGTTTCTGAACCCAAACGGGCTATCACGTCAAGATTATTATTATTAATGTCAAAAACTTTTTCGCTTTTTCGTCTATCAGCAAAATGCGAAGAATTCTAAACAAATTTGAGAGTAAGAATCTTAGAAGCCGTATAAAAATCTTCAAAACCTTATTTGTTCTTAGAAAATTTCAAAATAAGTCAGAAACTTGGGTCTATTATAAATGTTATTGTTTTTTAAAATAAACTTAGAACCTTCATACATGAAATTTTGGGTATTGTGGTGCTGAAAACATGCTCAAAATTTCAAAGCAGTCGGCCAAAGTTATTTAATTTGTTTATCCCATTAAATTACCTTGCAACAGTATAAGTCAAAAAATAATAAAGTACCTAATAGTAATTCTATGCTAGCTTATAAAAAAAGAAGGGTTTTCTATCAATATTATTTAAAAAATGAAGAAAAACAATTTTAAATATTGAAAAATTATTTTTCAAAACATGTCTATTTTTGCTTATAAACAATTAGAATAGCTTTTTACCATTGCCTGCAGGAAAATTATTTTTTTATATTTGAAAAGTTTGTATTTTTTCACGAATGTTAAAAGAAAAAAGTTGTCCTAGGACACCGTGGGACGAAGTTAGTCCCTCTTTCTTAAGATTCCCAGCAGCTTTGTTTATAACAATTAAGAAATCTAACTGGCGTCATCTAATGAACGTTAACAATAATAAGGTAGAAGTTTTAATATTTAATTGTTAACAGTTTAAATACTAATCAAATCGAATTGTTTTGAAGGCGGCACATCATTCATAACTACATTAAAATTATCCTCGTTCGAGTTTGGCAAGCGAGTTCGAGTTTGGCAAGCGAGGCGAGAGGTCGTGTGGCAGGTGTATTGGCGATAAGGTAATTTCGAATTCGAAACCTATCACAATAAAAACACCGGTTTTTTAAAAGACCTATCGTTATCGATAATCGTTAAACTTAAAAAGCGTTCTTGTGCGAAATAAAAATAAACTTCTAAGTGTATAATAATAATATTTATATTAGTGCTGAGGTTAACATTTAATTTAAAATGGCCAGTGGCGGAACAGGAACAATCCGAAAGGAAACCTATAGAAAGAATGAAGAACTATCTGATAGTGGCGACGAAGAATCTAAGAAGAAAAAATATAAAGAAGATAAATTATATTTTGAAAAGAGTAACCTGACGAGACGAACACCGAATAAAAGCAACGACACAAATGAAGAGATGATAAAAATGATGCGGGAAGTTATGTGGAAAAATGATGAAATGATGGCAGAAATAAGAACCATACGGAAAGACCAAAAAGAAACGATGGAATATATTAAGGAGCTGAAAGAAAAAAACGAAAAATTGGAAGAAGGTTTAAAAATGGCAAACAATAGAATAGAACAATTGGAAAAAGATAGACGGAGAAATAATATAGTATTAAAAGGCCTAACACTAGATGCTACCGACGGAAAGCCTGTAAAGGAGTCAGTAGAACACTTCATAGGAAGAAATCTGAAATTAGAGGTCAGACTGAGAGGAGCGGTGAAGATCGGCGACCAAATGTTTGTAGCAGAAATGGAAAACCTAACGGATAAGATGAGTGTACTAAAAAACAAAGGAAAACTGAAAAATCTACAGGGACAAAAGGTGTATATAGAATCAGATTTAACAAGAAAGGAAAGGGAAATACAAGCAAAAATTAGGAAAATGGCAAAAGAAGAAAAAGACAAAGGTAATACTACGAAGATAGGATATATGAAACTGGAGATTAATGGAAAGGAGTGGAAATGGGACCATAATAAAGAGAAACTTATACTAACTCACCGAAATATCGGGGAAGGGACTTCAAAAAACTAAAAGAAAATAATGAGACCGGACCCACAACAATGACAACCAAGGCAATGAATGGGAAAAGCGATAGAGAAAAAGATGATGCAAAGGTAAACAAGGATGAAAATAGGAAAAAGGGGAAAGCTAGATTGCAGAAAAAAGGAGAGATAAAAATGGGAACATGGAATGTGAGAAGCATCAATGGAAAAGAGGAAGAACTGGTAGAAGATATGATAAGACAAAAAATAGAAATACTAGGAATAACAGAAACGAAGATGAAAGGAAAAGGTCTTAAGAAAATACACAAAGGATATTGGTTACTTTGGGTAGGAGCGGATACAAAAGAGAGAGCAAAAGAAGGAGTCGGGATAATAATTGCACCGAATAGACTACAACACGTTATAGAAGAAACATATGTTAACCAGAGAATATTATCGGTGAAAATTAAACTGATGGACGAAGAAATATGGACAATAATAACAGCCTACGGAGTAAATGAAGATGCAAGAAAGGAAGAGAAAGATAAATTTTTCGAGGAGCTCCAAATGCAAATTGATAATGGGGAAGAAAACATAATTGTAATGGGAGATCTAAATGGTAGAGTCGGAAACAACAACAGCGGAATAGAGGAGTGCATGGGAAAAGAAGGAGAAGAAATGCTAAACAGAAATGGTGAAAGAATAATAGAAATATGTATGGAGAATAAACTAGTTATAACAAATACAAAATTTAAACATAAAGAAGTACACAAATACACGAGAGTACAAGACAGCAGAAACGAAAAATCAATCATAGATTACTTTTTGGTAAGCAGCAACAAATGGAAAAGAGTACAGGATACGAAAGTGAAAAGAGGCTCGGAGATTGGCAGTGACCACCATCTAGTAATAATGAGAATGAGAACAACAGAGGAAAAAGAAGAAAAGAGAAGAAAGGTAGTAAATGAAAAAATAAAAAGTTACAAATTAAAAGAGGAAATATATAAGAAGAAATTCCAAGAAAAATTAGATAATACTTTGAAAGGTAGGGCAAAAAATACAAATATAGAAAAAAAATGGGAATATCTAAAAACCAGCATAATCAAAGCAGCTGAGGAAACTTGCGGGAAAGCAAAAATAGCAAACACTAACATGAGGAGAACAGAATGGTGGACGGAAGAAATACGAGAGAAAATAAAGAACAAAAAAGACAAATGGAAAAGATACCTAAGCACAAAACACCCGGAAGATTACGAAGCATATAAAGAAAAAAGGAAAGAGGTTAAAATAGCGGTGAAAGCAGGAAAGGAAAGGTCATGGGAGATATTTGGACAAAAAATGACAAAAAATTATAGGGAAAACCAAAAACTCTTCTACGGCGCATTAAAACAACTCAGACAAAAGAAAGAGCACACGATGCCGAATATAAAAGACAAGAATGGAAACGTACTAACAGAAGAAAAACAAATAATGGAAAGATGGAGAGAACATTTCAAAGAGCTAACTCATGTAGACAAGGACAACATAGGGGAGATACAAGAAAGGAATGAAGAACAACAAGTGGAATCCATAACAAGAGAGGAATTAGAGAAAGCAATAGAAAGAGTAAAACTGGGCAAAGCACCAGGCAAGGATCATATCACCCCGGAAATGATAAAATTCATGGGGACAGAGGGAATGGATAGCATGAAAGAACTAATGAATGATATCATAAATAGAGCAGAATTACCAAAGGACTGGAAGAAAGACATTATATTACCAATACACAAAAAGGGAGACAAGAGAAACTGTAATAATTACCGAGGTATCACCATATCAAGTATCCCTGGGAAGGTATTAGCAAGAATACTAGAGACAAGAATAAAAACACAAATAGAAACAACTATGGAAGACACACAGTGTGGATTCAGGAAGGACAGAAGCACGCAAGACCTAATATTCACATTAAGACAAGTAAGTGAGAAGGTAATCAAGAAAAATAGAGAGATACATATGTGCTTCATTGACCTGGAAAAGGCGTTTGACAGAATCCGAAGAAAGGACGTTTGGAAGACACTAACAGAAAGGGGAGTCGACAGACACATAATAGAAGTAATAAAGGATATGTACAAAAATAATACAAATACAGTAAGAACCAATAACGAGGAATCCAGAGAATTTTCTACAAGTCAAGGCGTCAAACAGGGATGCGTGCTGAGTCCACTGCTATTCTCAGTGGTACTGGATGAAGCGATAAAGAAAGCCAAGAGAAGAATGAGAAAACTAACATTAGGATACTGGCAAATGAAACAGACTCAACTATCGGAGCTACTATTTGCAGACGACATGGTATTGATAGCAGAAAACAGAGAAGACTTACAGAACAATCTTGAAATCCTAGAAGAAGAACTATCAAACATAAATATGAAAATTAATACAGAGAAAACAAAAACAATGATAATTTCAAATACGAGGAAGACACACGCAATAGAATTAGACGGGAAACAACTAGAGCAAGTGGAATATTTTAAATACCTAGGAGTAATAATCGAATCAAATGGTAAACAAGACATGGAAATAAACGAGAGAATGGGACGAACAGGAAGCTTATTTAACACTATGAAAACAACATTTTTTGGGAAAAAAGGGATACCGGAAAAAGTAAAAACGGCAGTCGTTAAATCAGTAGTTAGACCAACAATCATGTATAGCAGCGAGACATGGACGTTGACGGGGAGACAAAAATCCAGAGTCAATGCTATGGAAATGAGGTTCCTGAGGAAAATAGCAAACAGAAAAAGGACAGACAAAATACGAAACGAAACAATTAGACAAAACCTAAAACTAGAACCAATCAATGAAAAAATAGTAGAAGGACAACTTAGATGGTTCGGGCACGTGTGTAGAATGTCGAACGAGAGGCTAACAAAACGAGTGTTCGAAACGAGAGTGCAGGGGAAAAACAAAAGAGGGAGACCAAGAGTTATGTGGGTAGATGAAATCAGGAAAGAAGTCGAGAAGAAGGGATTGACATTGGAAAGTGCAAGAAACCTAGCGCAAGATCGGAAAGCATGGAGACTACAATGCCAAACTCAACTCCACCAGCCTTACACCTAAAGGTAGAAAGGCTTAGGACTAAGTAAGTAAAAAAAAGTTAAGGTAAGAAATATTGCGGCTCTCGGTAATAGACCAAAAACATTTTGTGGCCCTTACTAAAAAAGTTTGCCCACCCCTGATCTATACTATCTACCGCTGCTCTGAAGAGTTATAGAGAACTGAATTTAAGCCAGTCACTTAAATTATTTAACCAGGATACTCTTCTTCTTGCTATACTCCTTCCTCCTCTTATATTTCCCTGTATTATCAGTCTTGGCAGTTCATGTCGCTATCCCCTCAGTACGTATTCCAGATATTGTAACTTTCTTATTTTTATTGTATTTATTAGTTTGTGTTCTTAGCCCATTCATAGCAATACTTCCGTGTTAGTTTTCTTCTGTGTCCATGCTATTCTAAGCATCCTCCTGTAACACCACATTTCAAAAGAATGTAGCTTATTTATGTGTTCTTGCTTCAATGTCCAGCTTTCAAGACCATATTGCAATATCGAAAACACGTAGCATCTCAGAGCTCTTACTCTCAGTTCTAATCAAAGGTCTTCGTTGCAGAGAATTGCTTTCATTTTTACAAACGCATTTCTTGTTACTTCTATCCTGGCCCTTATCTCTGTTGTTTGATCATTATTGTCTGAAATCCAGGTTCCTAGGTATTTGTATTTATCAACCCGTTCTATCGGTACATTTCCCAAATGTTTGTTTGTTTGTAAACTTGTTTTCCTTGTTATTATCATGTATTTGGTCTTTGTTATATTCATTTTTAGTCCATACTTTCACAGAAACTGTTTGTTTTGTTTAGCAGAAATTGGAGTTGGTCACTTGTCCTATTCACGGTGTCATCTGCATATCTTATGTTGTTAATAGATCTTCCGTTAATTATTATTCCTTCACTTTGAGATATAATGCTTCTTCAAAAATGGCTTCATTATGTACATTAAATAGTAATGGAGACGCTTACATGTGTGTGTCCTCTTCTGATTTCAATTTCTGGACCGGATTTCTATTACAATTTGTTTTCTTTGATTCCAGTAAAGGTTTGTTATTATTCGTAAGTCTCTTTTGTCTATGTTTTTTGTCTTTAGAATTTGGACTAATTTTTCATGTCTTATTTTCATCTCTGGTTCCTAGTCTGTTTCTGAACCCAAACGGGCTATCACGTCAAGATTATTATTATTAATGTCAAAAACTTTTTCGCTTTTTCGTCTATCAGCAAAATGCGAAGAATTCTAAACAAATTTGAGAGTAAGAATCTTAGAAGCCGTATAAAAATCTTCAAAATCTTATTTGTTCTTAGAAAATTTCAAAATAAGTCAGAAACTTGGGTCTATTATAAATGTTATTGTTTTTTAAAATAAACTTAGAACCTTCATACATGAAATTTTGGGTATTGTGGTGCTGAAAACATGCTCAAAATTTCAAAGCAGTCGGCCAAAGTTATTTAATTTGTTTATCCCATTAAATTACCTTGCAACAGTATAAGTCAACAAATAATAAAGTATCTAATAGTAATTCTATGCTAGCTTATAAAAAAAGAAGGGTTTTCTATCAATATTATTTAAAAAATGAAGAAAAACAATTTTAAATATTGAAAAATTATTTTTCAAAACATGTCTATTTTTGCTTATAAACAATTAGAATAGCTTTTTACCATTGCCTGCAGGAAAATTATTTTTTTATATTTGAAAAGTTTGTATTTTTTCACGAATGTTAAAAGAAAAAAGTTGTCCTAGGACACCGTGGGACGAAGTTAGTCCCTCTTTCTTAAGATTCCCAGCAGCTTTGTTTATAACAATTAAGAAATCTAACTGGCGTCATCTAATGAACGTTAACAATAATAAGGTAGAAGTTTTAATATTTAATTGTTAACAGTTTAAATACTAATCAAATCGAATTGTTTTGAAGGCGGCACATCATTCATAACTACATTAAAATTATCCTCGTTGTACAAATATTCGTTTTGAGTCGGTTCGTCTAAAGTTATTGTTAAACTGTCTTCTATATACATCCAAACTATGTAGCTACGAGTTTTAGTATGAAGTCCAAGCTTTTTACACCCACAGGCCAGTCTATTGCAGCTATATGATTTTGTAAATTCAGTTTTTCATTCATATAATAGTATGTTTAGCAAGAAATAAAACGTAGTTTCAAAAGTCAATTAAGCCAGGAAATAAAATTCGAAATTATTTATCCTCTGAGTTTTTTAACTTGGAAAAAATAAAGCATAGCACAGTGGCGAAATACTGGACAAGGAAAATCTAAAATTGCATTTCACTATGATAATCATGGTGAATGCCAGACCGTGAAATGTAATTTTAGATTTACCTTGTCGAGTATGCTTTATTTTTCCAACTTATAAAGCTCAGAAGATAAATAATAATTTCGAATTTTATTTCCTGACTTATTTGACTTTCGATTCATAGACGGTGCTAGTAGCATTTTTGGTAATTATTTTGATAATTGACATAAGGACATAAGGATGACAGGATTTGATTTCAGTTGAGTGCCTCAACCCAGGTGCTCCGATGAGGAAACGATTATTCCGAAATACGTATAAGCACATAGTAGAGGCTCTGTACTGTAATCAAATCTGAACCATACTTTCTTTTAGTTTATACTTTATTCACTTTTTAGCCCGATCAGGGAACGCAAAATTTTACGAAAACCCTAAAAAAATAAAGGAAGGATGAAAATTTGGGAATAGGTAGTTGAAATTGTCTATTATTATATAAGAAAAAGTTTACAATTCTACATCTCCTCCATTTTACTAAAATTGGGAAATACGGGATGAAAAATGTTTTCTCGGGGGTGAAAAATATACGTTCAAAATAATTACGAAATTGTATAATATGACTAATTCTAAGTAACTTTTGTTCTATAGAGTTTTTTCACTAAGTTCATACTTTTCGAGTTATTTGCGAATGAATATGTTCATTTTTTAACAAAAAAAACATGGTTTTGGACGGTTTTGCAGATAACTCAAAAAGTAAGTATTTTAGCGAAAAAATATTCTCAGCAAAAATGTAGCTTATAAAAAACTGAAAAAAATGGTATATGCATGAGATCTGTACAGTAGACCCAGTAGAAGCAGAGTTGTAGCCAATGAAAAGTAGGTTCTTCTTCGTCAAATTCGAAATCGATATTTCAATTTGAAATAATCCAAAAACGGAGCTCTTTTCGGGGAAAATTCATTACAACTTTTTTTAAAGTGTTTAAAAAAAGGTTTATTTTTGTTTTTTAAAAATAATTCACATTAAAAGTAAGTGAGTTACGCTCAAAATATTGCTGGTCTTTTTTATTTTTTGGTAAAAAAATCGCGAAAATCACCCCTGATTGACTTCCCAAATAAAATTAACCGTTACCGCTTCACAAGTTACTTTACTTATGTATTGTTTATATTATCTATAAGTTTCATTGGCTCAAAGTGCTCAATTTTGAAAAAAATTGGGTTTAAAAAAACATTTTTTTTTAATTTTTGAAAAAAATGGAATTTTTTATGGAAATAACTTAAAAGTTATTAGTAATACCAAAAAACACAAGGAGTAATAAAATGTTCGTTTTGCTTTTCTGGATATTTTTGATTTTTTGTTTTCTTGTTAGACAAAAATTTGGTTATGCTATGGCTGTTGAAAATTTGCCTAAACTCGTGATTAGTTACTAGTTCAAGCCATTTTAACTATGTTTTTCAAAAATAAGCACTTTGAACCGATGAAACAGATTATATAAATAATACATAAGCAAAGTAAGTTGTCAAGTGGTAATGATAAAATTTATTTGTGATGCTAATTAGGGGGTGATTTTCGCGATTTTTTTTACCAAAAAATAAAAGGGACCAACAATATTTTGAGCGTAACTCACTTACTTTTAATGTTAGCAGTTTTTTTTAACAAAAATAAACCTTTTTTTAAGCACTTTAAAAAAGTTGAAATGAATTTTCCCCGAAGAGTACTCCGTTTTTGAGTTATTTCACATTGAAATATTCGATTTGGAATTTGAGGAATAAGAACCTACTTTTCATTAGCTACAATTCTGCTTCTACTGGGTCTACAGACCTCATACATATTCAATTTTTTATAGGCTATATTTTTGCTAAGAATATATTTTTTAATAAAATACTTACTTTTTGAGTTATCTCCGAATAACCGCCCAAAAACATGTTTTTTTTTTTGTTAAAAATGAACATATTCACTCGCAAATAACTCGAAAAGTATTGACTTAGCAAAAAAAACTCTATAGAACAAAAGTTGTTTAGAATTAGTCATATTATCCAATTACAGTCTTATGTTGAATGTACATTTTTCACCTTTGAGAGGGGCTATTCCCCTCCATGTTTGTAAAAAGGAGGGGATGTAGAATTGTAAACTTTTTCTTATATAATCATAGACAATTTCAACTACCTACTCCCAAATTTTCATCATTCCTTTATTTTTTTTTTGGGGTCAGGTTGTTCTTTGATCGGGCTATTTGTGGATATTAAAGGAAATAATTCGCTAATAATATTATCATGATGAATGACAGGTCGTGAAATGCAATTTTAGATGTCCCTTGTCGAGTATTTCGCCACTCTGTTATGCTTTATTTTTTCCAACTTAAAAAGCTCAGAGGATAAATAATTTCGAATTTTAAAAGCTAGTTTATTTGAGATTTTTTATTTCCAAAGCAATACTTAAACCCATATCTACTTATACTTAAACCAATACCATTTTTAGGAATAACTGAATAGGATACCTAAATTGCTTTTTCATAAAATGTTTTATAAATAAATTATTTACAAATTTTATTGAAGAAGTATAGGTCTGTTAATCATAAATATTTAGGTTTTACAATAAAAAATACCTCAAATTTTAATAAAAAAATTAAAACTAGAAAAACTCGCTTTAACAAATAAGATGGTTTGTTTAACAATTTATTCATTTAAATAATGCATATTCGTAGTGTACCCAAAAAGTACATGCAAATTAAAAAAAAACGATAAACTCCATAAACAAAAAACAAAGATACCTGCTGATAACACTTCCTCTTCCATTGCATGTCTGAGTTTCAAAGCCGTCGGTTTTGAAGACCACATTTTGAAGCTTTGTGAACGATTCTGTTGAAAATTTGAAAAGCAATATTTTTCGAATTTGGCACATTAAAAGTTTAAAGTACATTTTCTTTTAACTGACGTTAATTAGATTTCTTAATTGTTATAAACAATGCTACTATGAATCTTTAAAAAAACGGACTAACTTCGTCCCAAATTGTCATAGGACAACTTTTTTCTTTTAAAATTCGTGAAAAAATGCAAGCTTTCCAAATATGAAAAAATCCTGCAGGCAATGGTTAAAAAGTTACACCTTCTCATTTCATAAACTACCCGTAGAATCACTGTAACTTTATTTTTGTTCTGAAGCTATTTTCTTGTGGCATTTTTGTAATCAACTATTTTCAATGGGAAATAAGCCACAATTCTGCCAAAAAAATGATGTCGGGTGTCGTTGTCAAAATATCAAATAATACTAGATTAAAGCAAAAATGTTGTTGCTTAGCAAAAAATTTTTCTAATAATTTATTTAATCTGACTCATTTATATCGGAAATTCAGACATGTATTATACATTTTAAAGTAGAAGACTTTAAAAAGATATTACCAATATTGATGAGTTGCGTTCCTGGGACGACTTTACTAAAAGATAGTTCATTCGATTACATGAAATCAACCTCAACTCAAGAATATCCGCCACAAAAAATCATATCATGTGATCTGTCTTTAAAAAGACAATCAAATGCAACGGTGGCAGTAAAATTCTCGCGCTAGAGATTCCATAGTAAATCACGAGGGAAAACCAGGAAAACACCTCGTGATACTATCCCGACTTCTTTTTGAGAGTAAACTAAATGTAAGCCCAAATACTTACGATGTCGAAAACATTTTTGTTTTAATCTAGTATTATTTTGTATTTTGACAACGACACCCGACTTGGGCGTCGAAACGTTAATAAAATCATTTTTTTGGTAAAATTGTGGCTTATTTCCCATTGAAAATAGTTGATTGTAACTTTATTAATTTCTGACTTATATTGTTGCAATAAAAATTAATTTGGGGCAAACGTATAAAAATAACTTCTAAACTATTAGTCTTTTTCGGATTTTCGGATTTTTGATTTCGAATATAAGGTCGATCTGCACCGATCTGTTGGATATGTAATTTAGTATATTAACAATTATAAAAATCAAGGGTGTCCGATCTAATTTTGTGCTGACTATATTTAATTAATAATTATTAAAAACTGCCTTTTTTATAAATTAAAAAAAAGTTAGACCCCAAACATTACTATATCAGTTCTTGAAAGTATTTTGGACTTATTTCATTCTAAAACATTGTTTTTAGTTGTTAATGTCCGTCTTCCCATAAATAACCTGATAAAAGAAGGTTTGAACTTGAATTTTGGTAGGTACTTTATGATCACAAAAATAATATTTTTTACTTGTGATTTTGAATCTTGAAAATCGTCATCTTTCGTTCTTTTTTCAGTTTTAAATTGTTTATAGCTCGAAAACGATCAACTTAGAGAAAAATTACAAGACCTTTTTGTTTAGAATAATGATCCAGAAAATTTGAAATAATATCTGCCTGGGTCGAATTTTTTCATTTATAAAAAATAGTCATTTTTCAATTATTAATTAATTATAGTCACAACAAAATTAGATCGGCCATCTCTTGTTTTAAATTGTTAACATACTAAATTACATATCCAATAATTTTAATCCATTAAACAGATAGGTGCAGATCGACCTTTTATTGGACCGATCGAAATATTTAACCGATCGCATTGAAAGTTCATTTTTAAAAGAGTTCCTAACATTTATGTATATAAAACGAAAATTTCTGACTGTTGTTTTTACAGACTTTTACAATTCTGTAAGCAAATAAGACTAGAAACGATTAAAAACGCTATTTTGAAGGATTTTATGCGACATAAGTTTCTCATTTTCAAATTTGTTTCAAATGATTCACTTTTTGTTGATAGAAGAAATAAGCGAAAATTAACCTTTTTTTTTTTTGTCTTAATCTGTTAATAAATAATTTAATCCAAAAAATCGACATCAGTAAACATATTATAAGTTTTGTTATAGAGGTCTATACTACTCAACACAACTATCGATTGCCTGGCTGGGTCAGTGTCATAAACAGGGTACTCTTTTACTTATTTCCCTGAACTAATTGTCTATATTTACCATACCTCGATATTCTAAAGAAGAAAGTTTGGCAATAAGAGAATTCATTTTGTAGCACACTTCTAATCGCTTAGATTAAAGTGAAATGCCAGGTGAGTGAGTAATACTTGATGATCATTCATTTGACACTATAAAAGGTATACACTTATAAAATAACAATCCACCACACTTGCTCATATGGTAGTCATTAAGTCAATTCAGAAGGAATTCAAAAGTAGCAAATTTGTGCTGGCGATTCTTGTTGAAATGATATTATAATAATAATATTTTTGCCAACCTTATGTTTGTCTTTAGACATTTTTTCTTTTGTAAATGATCATCAATTATTTAGGTTAAAACCGATAAGCGTAGATTAAAATCTCAACACATTGACCACGAGAGTCTTGTTTGAGCTTTTTAGTGTTTTACTTAGCGTCGTTTTGGCAAGTCATAGCTATGATTCAATAGATTTAGTCATAATAGCGAAATCAAAAAGACCAGACATAAATGAAAATTTAATTTTAGATTCACTTGAATATCTTGATTAACTACTTATACTTAGTTTAAATTAGACATGCACTGCATGTAAACAAAGATTTTACTTATTAAAGGTGTTCAAAAGCAGAGGTGTAACCAGGATGATCCTAAGGGGGGTTACAACTACTTGATGGTCTCTGGGGGATATAGAATAGTAATGGTGTTAAGCGTATAGAGCTCAAAGTACATCCAAATGGGGGGTTATAACCTCCAAACCTCCCCTGGTTACGCCTATGTTCAAAAGTATCTATTCGTTCCATGGTAACAATATATTATTAATATCACTTTATCACTTTTTCTCTTTTTTCGCTTATTAGATTTATTAATCTTAAATTAATGAATAATTTACGCGATTACATAAATAACTGTTATCCAAAAATATTCAAAACCTTAACCAAATAGCCACCTCGTTCGTTGCTGGTGACGACATCGCTGTCAACTAATGTTTACATCCAGTGCACATGGTATGCGAATAAACTGTAGATAATGAGAAACAATAAATTGATAAGTAATACGTAAATTTTTCCAATAACTTAGCGACTAGATCACAGAGAAATTGGCACATGTGTTCAAGATACGTGGTCCTCCATCGTGATAACGAACATGCCCATAACTCTGCGATTTTAAAGGCCAACATTTAGGTATTTTTTTAATACATACTATCTCATTTCAAAACCTAAAAATTTCCTCATCAGTCCTCATCAAACCATTATTCTCTCTTTTCCTTTTCTGCTTTCTCAATGCTAAGGTCTGCCGCCTCTATCACAGCTGCTTGTATTAGTTCCCATTCCTCTTCTATGTTCCCCGTCGTGATTCTTTCCAATCTCTTGTTTATCTCTTCCACTGTTCTTTTTGCTACCTCTTTATCTTGGAGCCGCTCTAATTCGTATTTTTTCCGTTTTGTTCCTTTTCTTGGTAGTTTGGGAATTTCTTGCTTAAGTTTGACTATTGTCAATATAATATGATCGCTGTCCGCGTCTGCTCCTCTGTAGCTTCTACAATCACTCACAGATCTATTGTGTTTTCTTTCAGGCATTTTTTATTTAGAATGATCCAACAAATCTGAAAAAATATATGCCCGGTCGATTTGTTTTTATTTATATAAAAAAAGTAATTTTTTAATTATTAATTATAGTCTGAACAAAATTAGATCGGGCACCCCTTGTTTTTTATAATTGTTAACATTCTAAATTACGTATCCAATAATTTTTATCTATTAAACAGATCGATGCAGATCGACCTTATATCGTATCTTAGACTGTTTAAATGTAATTAATAATAACATACGAGAAAGATTGCGTAGGAAGAATATATGAGAGTAAAGACCAATAAAAAAATTGATACCTAATTATCTTATACACATCCTTATTCAAATTGCAACGAAACATTCTTTTATTTTAGTCGTCGTTTATAATGCTCCTATTAAATTGGTATTACTAAAAAAAAGTTTATGTTGTTGATCGTTCTAATATGTAAGTCAGTAGGATAAATAACTTGAAAAATGAGCATATGTATGTTCATTCTGCGTGAGTTAAAAGAACCAGCCTGGAATGCGTGTAATTGTCTTCTGACAAAAACCAAAAAACAAATCTCTTTCACTGCCCGTAGGTGAATTGCATCTGTTTATTACTTTCCATCATTGTATGCATCTAGAGTAGACCAGGTGGTGGGCGGATAGGCAGAATTAAACTGGAGGTAGAGATGATATTCTTGAGTAAGATTCAGTGAACCATTGATTGAGTGTTTTTCAGTATCAACTTAGTAGAAACCAGTTATTATTAAACGCCCTTCTTTTTAAAACGTTTATCAGGAATTGTCTTAAGGCCGGTTTTCACGCTACCTTCTGTTGTACGTATTGCCGGTCATGCAAAACGTATGACAAAATGTACGTTTTGTCCAGTGTATACACACTACGTTTTCCCTTCCGTTTTATAACTCATTTCCAATTTAGAGTTTTGAGTTGTATGAGAAGTACATAATATTATTATTTTTAAATATAGATAGGCATTAGGTTTTTTTTTTAATTACCTTTGCAGATGTATTTCTTTATTGGTTATAAATAGGTAGAGGTATAAAAAATTTACGTTTTCCTTTAATTTTAACACCAAAAAGAATAAAATGAAACGTCACACTTGTTTCTTTTTAGACTTTTGAGATAAAAATTTTACTTAACTTTACATAAAAAGATGTTTAGGAAAGTTTCAAGAATTAGCGATATGAATCAGAAAAAGTTTAGACATAATCGGCCAACGAAGAAGTGGTGACTTCTTCTTCTTTTAGTGTCTATTCGTTTCGAATATTGGCGACCATTCTGGCTAGAACTATTTTATTAACTGATGTTTTAAATAGATTAGTTGTTGCTGTGGAGAACCATTACCTCTGGTTCTTTAACCATGATATTCTTTTTCTCATGTAGTAAGTGGTAACTGGCCTTCCTATTTCTGTCAGTACTGGTGAGGGCTGAGGAATGCTTTGTATGCCAGGTAGATGTGCAAGTTATTTTGTCATGTTGGTGCGCAACTTCTGGTTGGGGTTGTAAAAACTGAGGCCAGATTGTTTGTGCATAATGAGGTGGGTAGGATTCCCCCACAGATGATGCCAAGGATATTATTTCTCTCTGTCTTGTAACTTTCAACTTGCAGTTCGCATTAAGAGATTCCATTTCTCCTTCGAATAGTACGTCACTACTAAGTTTTTGGACGAATCTTACCTGACCTGGTTTAATTTGCTGTAGACGATCTTCGATACATTTTCCAAATGTGTCAAACGTATTAGTGGAGTGACGGAATCCAATTTTTGTTCAGCCTTTGATAAAATTTAGAGTCTTTCCTTATCCGGCACTGTTTTCAACTCTGTTTTGTAAACCGCTCCCAACGAGTTTATTTTTCTCGTAACTGTCTCTTTATTTGCATCGTGTCTATTTCTTTGTATTTTTTATGAGTTTCTTACACGTGACGTTTTTTTATTGCAGTTACTATACTAGTCTTTATTTTCTTACTTGGCACAAAGACGGAACATTTTTATATAATTCAATGAATTCCCCGAGAAAATCGTGGATGCATTGCTGCAAGTCTAAAGGCCGGTTTTTACGCTACGTCTTATTGTACGTTTTGTTGGATAGGACAAATCCTATACAATAAAACGTGGCGTGTAAACAGCAAAAAAACGTACAATAAGACGTAGCGTGAAAACCGGCTTTACACCACCAAACAACAACAAAATACGTTTTCTTAAAATATGTTAATTTTTCATTAAATTCACATTTAGTTACTTTTAAACTCTAATAAAATGGCTTTTACATTCTTTTTACTCTCTTTTGATGTAGATACATTTTGGCATCATATATTTTTGTCATATAAACGAATAGGCATAAATTAAATGTCAACACACGACAAGATGGAGAACACCCAGATTAGATGGGGGGATCCTTTGAAGAACTATGCTAAACAATACGTGTGGCAACAACACCGGGCAATGTAAGGCACAATAGATATAAATAGTTTTTATTATTTTGTTAGGAATTTTTTTTATATTTTTTCAGTTAGGAATCGATGATTCGGTTTAATGATTCATTTATAGTTCTTCGAGCGAACCATCTCTGATACAAATTGCGTACAAAATATAATAAACACGATGAACGACAATGTAGGTGTTCCTAATTATACCTATATAAACAAATATTTAGAAGGTAACTGTACAATACGATTCCAATCTTGAGTTTTGTATTAACCAAAATATTTAATATAAATATTTAACTAACAAAAATAATCATATTATAATGTTGTAAGATTGGATGAAATGTTTGCCGCTCTTATTAGAGCTCTTTGATTCGCTTATTGCGGTGAATCACTCCGCATTCTTCTCGTGTATTGTCAAAGTTTGTTGTATGACTTGGCTTTCGTTACAATTGTTTTCCACTCATTTCGATACGTGCATCGTTCCCTCCAGTTTTTCACTTTTAGGATTTTGATGTACCGCATGACCACTGGTCCTCATATCTCTCTCTGTGTCTCATACTTGGTATTTTAATTTCTGGCTTCCATCTGGAGACCTCCTTAATCAGTAGGTTGTTTTTCCTTCTCTATATATGTCCTAGCCATCTCAGTTTCTGCGCTTTAAGAAATCGAACTATATCTTCTCCTTTCATTATGTCTTTAAGTTCATGGTTCATTTTTCTTCTCACTTCTCTGTTTTCCAATTCTTATAGGACCCATAATTCTTCTGAGGATTTTCCTTTCGAATATTCTTAATTTTTCTTCATCTTTATCTGTGAAGCACATTGTCTACTTTGCATATGTCACTGCTAGTCTGATTGAAACACTGTATTTTCAGTTTTGTATTTCTGGATAAGTTCTTGTCCTTCATTAGCCTAAGATATCTTCCGTATGTTTTGTTGCCTGCAAGTATTCACTCCGTTACTTCTTCATTTCTCTTATTTTTGCCATTTATAATTACCCTTAAAAATTTAAATTGTTGAACTCTTTCAAAAGTGTAGTTTTCTTGTTATCTTCTCTTCTAGATCAGAGTAGATAACTTGTTTTACCTTCGTTAATTTCTAGACCTCTTTTCCGTGCTTCATTTGTCAGGGTTGTTACTGGTTCTTTTAATCTTGCCTTGTCTCTTCTCATAAGAACTATTTCATCTGCATATGCTACTATTTGTGTTAAGGATTGGCTATAGTTCATTTAATTCCGCTGGCTGACTGTTCCTTCTAGTGCTATGTTGAATAGTATGGTTGACAGGGAATCCCCTTGTCGCACTCCTGTTTCTATTGTGCAATTGAATTTGTGCTACTTTCTTTTGTTGTTAGTTTAGCTCGAGTCCATTCAGTCATGTAGTCATTTTAACATATTTTACATAATAAAATGGAACATATTTTAATGCAAAATACTTTTTATTAAAATATGTTAATTTTTCATTAAATGCATAGTTAACCCGGCATCCGACAGGTGGGGTGTGGTACACCGTAACAATGCTGAAGCGCCTAAAACATAAGGAAATTTTGCATGTAGTGGCCACAGCGGCTAGATAGCTTTCTATTGTATATTCATCTATAATCTATGTGATGACACATAGTTTTTAGTCGTCTGTTTAGTTTCAGCAAGTACTACATTTGGATTGAAAGTGGTTTCCCCACGTTTCTGATTTTGTACTTTCTGCAAAATTGTCTTTACTTTGTTTTACTCCTACAAATAAGTAAGTATAGGTAAGTGAATAATACGTATTACAAATTTTAACATATTTTTTTATTAGTGTAAGCTAAAATTAATTACGATCGAGAATAAACACGTCTTCAGGTCTTATAAGATGAAGCAGACAGTGACGAATGTATTGACAAAAGTAATTCGGAAGTAAGTGAAGAAATGTACAATGTTAGTGTAAATACTGACTATCCTGACCAGCTTTAAGATATTGACGTTCAAGACATCACAGACAACTAAACATAAAGATACTTTTTGAGAATCTTTAACTCTTTTAATTGCTGGGGTTTGTCGCACCCCACCTGTCTGTTAGTTGCAAAAAAGTTCACCTGTCGGATGCCGGGTTAATTATTTGTAGACTCTATTCACTAAAACATAAATACTTGGCTAAATGACTAAAAACATAAATCAAATGGCTTTTAAATTCTTGTTACTCTCATTTTATATACAATTTGGCATCGTATAGGTACTTTTTTATATATTCAAATTCTTCTTCTGAAAGTGCCATCCCCTCAATGGAGGTTGGCTACTACATACAATTGCAACCTCTTCTGTCTTCAGCTGTCTTATTAGCTGTTCAAAATTTAGCTCTGTCCATTGCCAGCTGTTTCTTAGCCACGATAGTCTCTTTCTTCCTTCCTTCCATAGCGTATTTTTATGCCATCGAATAGGCATAAGATATATGTCAACATACGACAAGATATAGAACACCCAGATCAGATGGGGTGATCGTTTTAAGAACTACTAAACAATACGGATGGCAACAATACTGGATAATGTAAGGCACAATAAATATAGGTTCTATTATTTTCAGTTAGGAATCGATGATTGGGTTTAATGATTAAAATTAGTTCTTCTAAAGGTATGTATATTGTATGTATATATGTATATATACAAATATTATTGTTCCTAAAAGAGTAAATACTACTAGATGGTTATCCAGAAGCGATGCCACAAAAGCACTAGTTAAAGATTATAATCAGACTAAAGTAGACTTATCCAAAATTTCAGAAGACGGTAAGCAACAATTTAAAACTCGTAGCGATCCAAATTGTTTGTATAATAGAATGTGCTTACTGTAAACAGGAATATTTGCAATATTTTGGAATGAAATCTTAGAGAAAACAAACAGTCCAAGTCGTATTCACCAAGATTCAAATATTGCCCTAAATTCAGGAGTGGCAGAACTTCGATCACTTAAAGAATTTATACAGTCAAGACGTGACAATTTCGAAACATATGAGACGTGAGGCGCGATGGCCAGCGGAAGTCAAGACTGTTCGACCCATAGAAAATGACTATGGAATATTTGACTGACTTCACTGGATTATGGAACATCTCAAAAGACTGAAATAACAACATCAGAGAAATTTAGGACTCAAAATTTTATCGCTATTATAGATTGCCTCATTACCTCTTTAAGTCAGAGGCTTTCTGCATATAAATGCATTCATTCCAAGTTTGGATTTTTACATCATTTAGATATGTTTTGGCCATGCATATATGTACAATATTTTGGCCATGTTATGCGACACCCAGAGAGATATAATATACTCCATTTAATAATACAAGGCAAGGTAGATGGAAGAAAAGGGACAGGCCGAAGAAGAACGTCATGGCTTAAAAACCTGAGAGAATGGTTTAACAGATCCTCTGCATCTCTTTTTCGAGCTGCCGTCAACAAACTTAATAGAGCCAATTTGATAGCCAAAACTCAATAATTGAGCACGTTACATGAAGAAGAAGACATCATTTAGCTTCAAAGCTATCAAAGCTTAGGTACCAGCATTTGTGCATGATTTAGATGAAATCCTATGAAAATGTGAATGATGCGTTTCCAAATGTTGAGGTGATAGGTGATACTTCGTTTAAATTTAGTTCTGATACTAACTAACTGTAGTGGGGATAGGTAATTCTCAAAACTTAAGTTAACTTCGGTTTATGATCGGCCAAGAGCGTTTGAATCATGTCTCTATAATGATCATTGAACACGATGTCTTAAAGCAATAAGACATGCCCGACATAGTCAAGGAATATTCAAGTAAATAATCTCGAAAAGTATCCGGACTTCAACCCTATATCCTACTATGTTTATTTTTAACACTTTACTGTAACAAGTTACAGCTATTGTATTTTTTATTATTTAAAAATATAGGACGTAGGGCCCCTACAACAATTCTGCCCAGGGGCCTCCACTGCCTTAAATGCGGCTCTGGTTTGTGTGTGTTTGTGTTTTCTCTAAAATGGATAAGAAACGTTTTTGTAGGCAAAAACTCTTTTTTTTACTTTTGACTCATGTTAAAAAAATCAAAGCAAAATTAGCTATAGGTACGTCTTCACATAATTGTCATCAAATATCCCTCCCTTTTAAAATTTTTAAATATGTAGGCACCTGTATTTTCAGATGTTTTCAGATTTTTTCAGTTCTTTTTTCTTGACTATCAGTCTACTGTGAAAAGCTGTGAAAAAACGATTAAAATAACGTAAAAATCTTATACAGCAATTTGAAGGTTCTAAAATCTAAAAGGTATATGAAGTGAAAGGTCCTTCTCATTGAGCCTAACCTTAAACTACACGCGCTGGCGTATTTTGTACGCCAGATATAAGAATTCTACTGCAAATATATTTAAAAATTTAATTTTTGACCTTGTTTATCTCTCTAACCTATTACTGGAATGTGCTTTACAATTTGGTTTTAGTTTCGTTATAATCAGCGTTCTGGGAAGATCGTAATTTACAGTTTATTATTTGTTGTTTCGGGTGGTGGACAATATACGCCACCATTATATTAATATAAGTTGTAATAAAGTGCATATTTCAATTGTTTTTTATTCATTATGGCACAAAATATATTTTTCTTTATAAACAATACTTTTTCTCCTGTAAAAAATCACATTTCAAAAAAATTTTTGTTATTAATTTTATTTATCATGGAATCCAGTCATTCCATGATTCCAGTTATAAATCCCAATTGGCTTACTGAGAAGGAACTCCAAGTATTCAGTTATGCTGAATAAGGTTTATAACAAACAACCAATTGTATTTTTTCAAAAAAAAAAAAAATAAACAAATCCACTGTTTTTAAGGGTATTTTCTTGTGGCGTATAAAGTACGCCACGCGTGTAGTTATGTTCTAACTTGATGCGCGGATAGTTAAAGGTTAACAAGCGTGTGATGCAAAATATGTCAAAGTTATAAATGTTTCTAAGCTAAAAACTCAGCCCCTGGCCTTTCCAAATTGTTTTAAATAACAAATTTAATATGTTGAAGATTTTTTTAAAATGGCTTTAAAATGAAGCCTCAAAGAATCGATTGCAATTTACAAAATACCTCTAGAGTGACTGTTTGGGCCAGTACACTTGTTCACTGTAATAAACGAAAGCAGAACTTAGGTATAAACTATTTGGTCGATCTGTTTGAAATTTAGCACAGTTTAATAACTCATTCACTGCCACAATGTTGAGTAGTTATGTTACATGTCGTTATGCAAAAAACAAAGTTGTCAGCATTTATAAATTACTGCAAAAATAAGGGATTATTTGCAATTATCTCGGGTCAATTATTATTAATTATTAAGGGTTTATTATGTATTTTAATTTGGAAACTCTCAAAATTAAAGAACTTTTTGTGATCTCTAAGTTTTATTTAAACTATTTTTCTCTAAAATGTAAAAGTTGGTTTATTTATATAAGATTGATAAAAAAAACAAAGCAAAATCAGCTGTAGGTACGTCTTCACGAATGTTTCATCAGCTACCTCTCATATACCTTTTAGAATCTTCCAATATCTCTATAAGATGTTTAGGGGAAATTAATAATTTTTTCCCAGATGGTTTTCCAATTTCGTAGGTACCCTTAACAGTCGTAAGTCTTTTCCACCTGATGCTTATATCGTGCTCTGGGCTCTATCTCGTGCATTCTCTCTAAGTCACTGCAGCCTGTTTATTTTGATGGACCTACCAATATAAGGTTCACTAAGGTTCAATAAGGTAAAACATAAAGGCGGTAAAGCTCAAAATTATAGCGCCTACGCCATAATCCGTTTTCCCTCACGCCTTTGTAGTGAGGTATGTAAAGTAATCTAATCTTGAGAGTTATATCCTAATGTAAATACAATTTTGTTCCTGATTATATCTCCTATGAAACTATTATGTAAACGATGTACTGACAGGCCCGCAGGGCCCGCAAGGCGGGGGGCCCGACGTTAGGAGGGCCCCTTAAAGCCTTCAAGCTTAATACTCACTTTCTTTAAACTGAGTTGAAATTTGGAAGGGAGTAATTAAACGGGTAATTGACGTAATTCTTACTCTTTCCGGGTGCAGTTTAGGGTTTCGTGAACATGTTGGTTTTTAGATGAAAGCGAATTCCAAAAAGGTAAATATTTGTCGGTGGTTCTTTTACTAGTTAAATATGATTTTGTTTTAGCTAAATTAATCGATAAAAACAATAACTTAAAAACAAATTACTTGAGCCACCAAATACAAAACGAAGTTATAAATTTGCTGGCTCAAGAAACTCAAAATAAATTGATTAATTTAATTTAAAAAGTTGTTCTTGTTCAATAATTTTTGACACCACTTAAGATATTTCAAAACACGATCAGATTAGTAGGTATACTTTTCGGTATGTAAAAATAATATTTTTCGGTATGTAAAAATGACTTGCGATGAAAATAATTTACCTTCCAAAGTTGTTGAAAGTTTTTTGGGATTTATTCGCATATTAGACCAAAGTGCAGAATGAAAGCCTTGTAAATGAAATTTTAAAACTTATACAATCAAAGAACCTTTCCGTACACAACTGCAGAAGAAAGGGGTATGACGGGGCAAGCGTTATGAGAGGTGTATGTTCAGGCGTACAAAGGCGCATAACTGACATTGAAAAAACAGCTTCCTATGTTCATTGTGCATCCCATAATCTGAACCTAGTGTTGAATAATGCCGTTGTTGGTGTACAGGAGTTGGTTTTTTACGATATAATTAAGAGATTATATATATATATATATATATATATATATATATATATATATATTTAGTGCAAGTATTAAAAGATGCGATTTACTATGTATTATTACGACTTTGGATTCATCGCGTTTGCCAACACTTAAAAGGTTATATGAAACCCGGTGGTCATCCAGACATGATGCTGTTATGGCTTTGCGTCGAGCTTTCCGACAAATAATAATGAAATCTTTACATAATGGTCTAATAAGTATACATTATTAGAGCGTATTATGAATAATTTTGAATTTGCCGTTAACATTACTATTCAATCTAAAATACTTAAATTTATTAATCTAGCATAAAAATTTTTGCAATCTGAAACGGCAGAGTTAACGGTCGCCCTTCAACTTTTTGAAAAAACTCGTAATAATCTTAAAAGAATGAGAAATTCGTTTTCCGAAACTTTAGCAGAAGCTGCAGGAATAGCAGAATAGTGGGGTATTATACCGGAATTTAAAAATAAACGGATAAAACGTATAAAAAATTTTACGATGAGCTCAGCTGCGAGGAATAAATAACTTGTAGAAAAAACAGTTTTTAAGTTAATGTTTTCAATGAAAAGTACCCCGCACAAACCTTATGGAAATTAGGTCCCAGTGGATTTATTTCATACTTTGGGAAAATACTCTTTGAAGCATTGTGATGAAAAGTTTTCACGGGCACAACTCGATCGTATGGAGGATTTTCAAGATATATAGGCACAAACTCGGAAAATTATAAGATTTACTGGGTATTCCAATTCCCTGAGTTACTGGTTATCTGGCAACATGTAGAAATTTGGATCAAAGAAAAGTACTAAAACTCTAGGATTTTTTCCTGGCTATCCAATGGCGACCTTTACTTTGACCTTTACCTTCAACGGACTTCATCTTCTAGAGTTTCGAGGGTTTTCGGCATTAAATTGATATAAACAGCCATCAGAATTGACCTCCGGAGCACGTGGTGGCCAGGGCCACTGCAAGGGACGTCGTCTTCTAGAGGTTCGATGGTTTTCGGCATTTAATTGATGCAAATGAATTACTGGAGGGTTTTTAAGGTTTCTAAACACGAATATGCCACCAGAACCGACTCCCGGAGCACCTGGTTTCCAAGGTAAATGAAAGGGGCTCCTGGAGTTTCGAGGGTCTTCGGTACTACATTAATGCAAACGGATTAGTTATAGGTTTTTGGGGTTGTTGAACAAAAATACGTGGTCAGCACAGACACAGGAGCACCTGGTGCCTAAGACAGGTTATCTTCTGGAGTTTCAGAGGAATCAAATGGATTACTCTTAGGCTTCTGGGGTTGCTGAACATGCATACACTATTAGATCCGACCCACGAGTCACATTGTGTCATCTTCTGGAGTTTCGAGGGTTTTCAGCGTTAAATTGATAAAAATGGATTACTCATGGCTTTTTGGGGTCGCTGAACGCTATTACGCCATCAGATCTGACCCACGGAGCACCTGGTGCCTAAGGTTATTCATCTTCTCGAGTTTCGAGAGTTTTCGGCACTACATTGATACGAATGGATTACTCATGGCTTTTTGGAGTTGCTGAACACGAATACGCCATCAGAACAAACACCGGAGCACCTATCGCCTAAGGCACGTCATCTTCTGGAGTTTCGAGAGTTTTCGCTACTAAATTGATGCAAACGGATTGCTACACACCGAGTACTAGGAGGTTTTCTCAGTTGTTGTTCAAAGAAAGCGTACAAATTGGTGAAAATTTTTTTTGCTATTTGTAGATTTTTATTAAAATAACTATCCTGTGCTATTCAATTGTTTTAATTATTTATAAAAATAAACTCAATTTATATCTGACAATGTCATTCCTTCATTTATTTTAAGATCGATTAACTATACTCTATTTTGATAGTGTTACTCATCGTGACTCTGGTTACTCCAGAGTCTTTTATCTAAGTTATATTCATGTTCAGCAACCCCAAAAACACAAGAGTAATCCGCTTGCATCAATTTAGTGCCGAAAACTCTCGAAACCCCAGAAGATGACTTGCCATGGCACCAGGTACCCCGGTGTCTGTACTTATGGCGTATTTATGTTCAATAGCCCCAAAAACCCATGAGTAATACCCATCTGCATCAATTTAATGCCGAAACCTGTCGAAACGCCAGAAGAAGACCTGCCTTAGTTAGGCACCAGGTGCTCCGTGGATCGGATCTGACAGCGTATTAACGTTCAGCAGTCCCAAAAACCTGTGAGTAATCAGTTTACATTAATTAAGTACCGAAAGCTCTCGAATCTCCAAAGCATGACATGCCTTAGGCACCAGGTACTCCGATGTCTGTTCTAATGGGGTATTCGTGTTTAGCAACTCCAAAAACCTATGAGTAATCCGTTTGCATCTATGTAGTATCGAAGACCCTCGAAACTCCAGGAGCCCCTTTCATTGACCTTGGAAACCAGGTGCTCCGGGAGTTGGTTCTGGTGGCATATTCGTGTTTAGCGACCTCAAAAAACCCTTCAGTAATTCAATTGCATCAATAAATGCCGAAAACCATCGAAACTCTAGAAGATGACGTCCCTTGCGGTGGCCCTGGCCACGACTTCCTCCGGAGGTCAATTCTGATGGCATATTCGTGTTCGTGTTTAGCGATCCCAAAAACCTATGAGTAATCTGTTTATATAAATTTAATGCTGAAACCCCTCGAAACTCTAGAAGATGACGTCCGTTGAAGGTCAAGGTCAAAGTTAAGGTCACCATTGGATAGCCAGAAAAAATCCTAGACTACTAGTACTTTTATTTAATTCAAACTTCTACATGTTACCAGATAACCAGTAACTCAGGGAATTGGAATACCCGGTAAATCTTATAATTTTCCGAGTTTGTGCCTCCCTCTATATCTTGAAAATCCTCCATACGATCGAGATGTGCCCATGAGAACTTTTTATCAGGATGCTTCAAAGAGTATTTTCCCAAAGTATGAACTAAATCCACTGGAACCTAATTTCCATAAGGTTTGTGCGGGGTACTTTAGATATATTATAATATTGCAACAACTTACTAATAGGTTTGTCGGATAAAGACATGTACAATTTGTACAACAGGTTTTCGTGTCTATTCCCAAAAAATGTATTAACACTGACTGATGAAAACTTATTAAAGAATTGAAAAATTGTCATTTATATGTTGTCAATTTACATATCTTATTATACTGTTATTGGTTGTCGTTATGTTTAAAATAAGGGGGCCCACAAAAATTGTCGCGGGAGGACCCCTCAATCTTCAGCTACGCCACTGTATCTGAGCATAAAGTTAAATTACTTTAAAAACAAGGTTTTTTCTATTTATTACCGTTGAAAGAAACTTCTTAAGTATTGCACTAGTTTTGATATTCAAATCTTACTACAGTATGTCTAGTTCACACATATTATTTAACTGTTTCAGTTAGTTTTTTTTAAATAAAAAGTTACAATAATGCTGCGAAAACTTTATCTGATTAGTGTAAATTTTTATGTATTTCGTCTTCATTAAACATAGAAGAGAATTATAAAAAAACCGTGGATACCGTAAAACATCTCGTTATTCTATATATATCTCTCGATCTATCTACACTCTCGATCATTAATTTACTGATGAATGTTTGAAAACATTTGCCAGCTGATATGTTCATACACGAAGTTCCCACTTAAAATCTAGTTACTTATTATTACTTATTTAATGCCGGTATACCGGTGTAGCATAATTTAAAACGACGGAGTAGGTACTTTCGTAGCTAACAGCTAACAGGATTTTTATATGAGTACCGAAAATAAAACAACTAAGTACTAGAGTATTACGCGGCTGTAGTTTCAACGCTTTACGTCATTACATGTAAATGTTATGGGAAATCAGGGACGTACACAATGGAATACTTTGGGTAATGGGAGAAACAAATTGAAAAGAACTCAACTCAACCCTTAAATCAGAAAACATTTTACTGATTTAAGGGGGGGGGGGGGGTATCAACATTTCAAGCATATTGTTGTGAATTTTTTGGAAACTATAATGGTAGAATTATTTTAAATTTAATAAACACATTCAGTACAGTTCAAGAACTATCGGCCGACCGCGCAAAAGATAAAGACAACCTTCCATAGAAGTATCAATCCGCCAGTCAACAAGCAGAATTGCTTATAAAAAGGAAGAAGAAGAAGAGGAAGTACAATTTGCCAATGGTGGCAAATTTTTACAGACACCTAAAAAACTGATTTTGCGGTAGACATCAGACCTTATCATTGGATCATGTGAAACAAAATATTCAAAAGATTTTGTTAGACTATGTTTTTCGAGGTAATGCTGTCAAGTTTTTTTAGTTTTAACTATTTTTGAGTTTTTGTATCACTTAGAAATCATAATCACGAATTTTTCTTAAAAAAATATTGAAAATCAACATATTTATTATTGTTAAATGGGCGATTTGTCTATTTCTATTATTGAGGACCAGATTCATCATTTTGGTTTTGCCATAGTTTGTCTTACTTACTTGCTCTAGTTTTTGCAGCATATCTCTGGCTTCTCATAAGTCTTCTGTTATGAAAACAATGTCATCGGCATATCGGAGATCAAAACAAATCAGATCAATAAGAGAAGGTAAATGGTGCAAATATAAATAACATTCGTTATGCTGGCTATACAGTCATTATCGCTGAAAGTGAGAAATACCTGCACACGCTACTAAACACAATTTGTGATACTGGGGAACAGTTTGGTTTAACAATAAACATAAAGAAAACAAAAACCATGGTTTTTGTAAAATCTCCTTAACACGTAAAAGGGGCAAAGTCATTACGAAGATCCAGATAAAAAATTAAGATATTCAACAAGTCAGCGAACAAAATGAAATAGTTAGGAGTCTGGATTACGGAAGATCTAAATCAGTAATTTGATCAAGAATAGAGCAGTCAAGAGTAGCCTTTTTGAAGATGAGGAAATTTTTGAGTAACCAAAGACTCAATCTGCAAATCCGATATAGAATGGTAAAATGTTATACATATCCACTCTATTCTTCTTTATGGTGTCTCGAAGCCTGGACTGTTAATGTTGACTCAATGAGAAAGCTGGAAGTTTTTGAGATGTGGCATTTTAGGAGAATTTTAAAAACACCATGGACCAATCATATTACGAACGAAATGGTGTTGCACAGAATGGGAAGAGACGTGGAACTTTTGACCTCCATTAAAAGGCGAAAGACAGCATATTTGGAGCACATACTTAGAAATGATAAGTACGAGTTGTTGCAGCTGACTATGAAGGGTAAAATCGAGGGAAAAAGGTAGACGACAAATATCCTGGCTGAAAAATATTCGTGCCTGGACCGGGTTAAACACATAGACGCTTTTAAGAAAAGCAGAAGATAGAGACGAGTTTGCAATGGTTATAACCAACCTTCATTAGTGGAGTCGGCACTAGAAGAAGATATCGGAGATGATTTAGTTTCGGTCCATCGTTGTTAATACCCTTTGAGTCCCATTCTAATCCTTTAAATGCGTACCTTATGATTTTTATACATAGTTTTAGCGACAAAGTATCTCCATGCCGCGCCCCTTCTCCCATTTTTATCTTCTCAGTCATCCACTGAATATTTACAGTTGTTGCATTTTCGTATATATTCACATAGCTGTGGTCTATTAATTTTGCATTCTGATAGTGCTGTTAAGATAGCAACTGTTTCCACTGTGTCAAATGATTTGTAGAAGTCAACAATAATAAGAATCTCGGGTTTATTATATTCAATAGACATTTCGACTAGAGTTTTAAGGCACTGGTCATTTGTTACATGACCCAACCGAAGACTGTATAAGTGGTTTAGTAACTTAATGGGCCCCTTATTTTTTTAAGATCTAATTTTTCTCCTTTTTTATGAATGAGGATTGTAACCGAACTTTTCCATATATTTGGAATGTTTGTCGTTATGCATACATAGATTAATGTAATTTATTACCTATCATTAAAACAAACGTATTGTTCTAGAACTAGAGTATATTATATAGTCCAGGGAAATAAGCTAGAAATCGACCATGTTCGGGGCACTCAAAGATCCAGGTAGCTGACTACTTTTTTAGTTATTGTAGACCTATAGGAAGAAAACCTACCTGTTTCCTGCCTAGAGTTCGCGTCCGTTTTTTAATTATTAACAATTTAGTGCAATAATCGCGATTTTTTTCGATTTTTTTGCACCCCATTCAAAAGCTAAACAGTTGACATTAAACTACAAAATTAAATTTTTTAGAACACTGAAAAAACTTCAAAATGCCGATTTTTGAAAGTTAAAAAGTTAATTTGTTACTATGCAAACTGCAAAATAAGTGAAAATCGTTAATTATTAATAACTTTTACTAAAACTACTTTAGAACTTTAGTGTTTCACCCAAAGTTGAGTATTGGGGTACTTAATAAACCCCTTAAAATTTGAGACCGATCCATTAATTAGTTAAAGAGTTATTCTGTTTGTTTATCCCAGTGACCTTTATTTTGCAATAACATAAGACAGAAAATAATGATGATAGGGCAATTCTGCGTATGCCAAATGAAAGTAGATAACTAATGCTATCAGAATGTACTAAAAAAAGATAAAAAAATTATCTAATATAGTCAAAAATCCTATTGCCAAATTTTTGAAATTTTGTAGTTTATAAACATTTAGAATAAATTTAAAAATATTGTCCGTAGAAAAAATCCTTTTACATATTAGAAAAGCTGGTATATTACACGACCAGTGACCATCGTGGTAAGTGAAGGGGGAGCTGGGAGCCGACAAATACACGAGTTCAAAAACTAAAAAAGGCAACTTAAAACTATATATATATATATATATATATATATATATATATATATATATATATATATATATATATATATATATATATATATATATATACAAAATATGCATAAGATGGAATGCAACCACAGACACGTGTTTCTGACTTATTAGTCGTCATCAGTATGGTATAGCCAAACAGGAGCAACGAAACCAATTTGTGGCTGTAATGTTAGAAGACCCTCAGGATTCGAGAGCAACAACTAACACATCCACGGAGGAAGCTACAGCTACCTGAGTACAGCAATGCCAAACGTTTAAAACGTTTTAAAATCAAACAAGGAGAGGTTAACGCGAGTTAATAGATATCGGCATGGCTCGCAACAATGAAAATACAAAATATGCATAAGATGGAATGCAACCACAGACACGTGTTTCTGACTTATTAGTCGTCATCAGTATGGTATAGCCAAACAGGAGCAACGAAACCAATTTGTGGCTGTAATGTTAGAAGACCCTCAGGATTCGAGAGCAACAACTAACACATCCACGGAGGAAGCTACAGCTACCTGAGTACAGCAATGCCAAACGTTTAAAACGTTTTAAAATCAAACAAGGAGAGGTTAACGCGAGTTAATAGATATCGGCATGGCTCGCAACAATGAAAATACAAAATATGCATAAGATGGAATGCAACCACAGACACGTGTTTCTGACTTATTAGTCGTCATCAGTATGGTATAGCCAAACAGGAGCAACGAAACCAATTTGTGGCTGTAATGTTAGAAGACCCTCAGGATTCGAGAGCAACAACTAACACATCCACGGAGGAAGCTACAGCTACCTGAGTACAGCAATGCCAAACGTTTAAAACGTTTTAAAATCAAACAAGGAGAGGTTAACGCGTTAACCTCTCCTTGTTTGATTTTAAAACGTTTTAAACGTTTGGCATTGCTGTACTCAGGTAGCTGTAGCTTCCTCCGTGGATGTGTTAGTTGTTGCTCTCGAATCCTGAGGGTCTTCTAACATTACAGCCACAAATTGGTTTCGTTGCTCCTGTTTGGCTATACCATACTGATGACGACTAATAAGTCAGAAACACGTGTCTGTGGTTGCATTCCATCTTATGCATATTTTGTATTTTCATTGTTGCGAGCCATGCCGATATCTATTAACTCGCGTTAACCTCTCCTTGTTTGATTTTAAAACGTTTTAAACGTTTGGCATTGCTGTACTCAGGTAGCTGTAGCTTCCTCCGTGGATGTGTTAGTTGTTGCTCTCGAATCCTGAGGGTCTTCTAACATTACAGCCACAAATTGGTTTCGTTGCTCCTGTTTGGCTATACCATACTGATGACGACTAATAAGTCAGAAACACGTGTCTGTGGTTGCATTCCATCTTATGCATATTTTGTATTTTCATTGTTGCGAGCCATGCCGATATCTATTAACTCGCGTTAACCTCTCCTTGTTTGATTTTAAAACGTTTTAAACGTTTGGCATTGCTGTACTCAGGTAGCTGTAGCTTCCTCCGTGGATGTGTTAGTTGTTGCTCTCGAATCCTGAGGGTCTTCTAACATTACAGCCACAAATTGGTTTCGTTGCTCCTGTTTGGCTATACCATACTGATGACGACTAATAAGTCAGAAACACGTGTCTGTGGTTGCATTCCATCTTATGCATATTTTGTATTTTCATTGTTGCGAGCCATGCCGATATCTATTAACTCGCGTTAACCTCTCCTTGTTTGATTTTAAAACGTTTTAAACGTTTGGCATTGCTGTACTCAGGTAGCTGTAGCTTCCTCCGTGGATGTGTTAGTTGTTGCTCTCGAATCCTGAGGGTCTTCTAACATTACAGCCACAAATTGGTTTCGTTGCTCCTGTTTGGCTATACCATACTGATGACGACTAATAAGTCAGAAACACGTGTCTGTGGTTGCATTCCATCTTATGCATATTTTGTATTTTCATTGTTGCGAGCCATGCCGATATCTATTAACTCGCGTTAACCTCTCCTTATATATATATATATATATATATATATATATATATATATATATATATATATATATATATATATATACACTCTGGACCAAAATTAACCGGCCACCTTAAAAATGGGTTATTTTTGATGTCTTATATCTCTCAAACCTGTTGTCCGATTTAAGTGATTTTTTTAATATGTTATAGCCTTATTTCGTGACAATATCGTTATATTAATATTGTTGCTAAACACGTACATTTTCAATATATATGGGGTGTCAGAATCAAACTGTGTTTTTTTCTTAAAGTTTGCATCACCCTGTGGAATATTCTAGCATTTGTAGAATACTGAAATTAAAACCTAACTATATACTCATGCTTTCTCAACATGTTATTGTTTGATTGATTCGCTTATGTTGGATAATAAAAAAGTTAGGGGCTTTAGCAACTAGACATGTTTATCCATACAGGGTGTTTTTTAAAAAATTTTGGCAAAGTTTAAGGGGTAATTCTGCATGAAAAAATAATGATATTTATAAACTTTATAAACTTATGTCCGTTGTTGCTTCGTTTCTGAGATAGGGGGTGTTGAAATTTTTCTGACAAACTGATGATTTATTTATTACTTTAAAACCGGTTGAGACATGCACATGAAATTTAGTGAGTTTTAATACATAGTTATTGCACATTTTTTTGGCATACAATTAAGCATTTCATATTCACCATTGGCGTGTATACGGGTAATATGATGGCTCATATTACCTGTATACGCGCCAATGGTGAATACTAAATTCTTAATTGTATGTCAAAAAATATGCAATAACTACGTCATAAAACCCACCAAATTGCACTTGCATATCTCAACCGGTTTTAAATCAATAAATAAATCGTCAGTTTGTCAGAAAAATTTCAACACCCCCTATTTTGGAAACTAAGCAGTTGCGGACCTAAGTTTATAAAGCAAACTGTTATTATTTTTTCATGCAGAATTGCCCCTTAAACATTGCCAAAATTTTTTAAAAACACCCTGTATTGATTAACAACATGTCTAAATGTTAAAGCACCTAACTTTTTTATTATCCAACATAAGCGAATCAGTCAAACAACAAAATGTTGAGAAAGCATGAGGCTATAGTTAGGTTTTAATTTCAGTATTCTACAAATGCTAGAATATTCCACAGGGTGATGCAAACTTAAAGAAAAAAACACAGTTTGATTCGTACACCCGGTATACAATGAAAATTTACCTGTTTAGCAACAATATTATTATAACAATATTGTCAAGGAATAAGGCTATAACATGTTAAAAAAATCACTTAAATCGGACAACAGGTTTAGAAGATATAAGGCATCAAAAATAACCCATTTTTAAGGTGGCCGGTTAATTTTGGTCCAGAGTGTATATATATAAAATAAAAGGTTGTATTATTGGGGAATTCAGCAAATTTTATGTGAAAAGAAAACACTTTTTACTTGATCCAAGCTTTCGTAAACTTTAATTAATTGTTTACATGATCAGGGTATACTGCAATAAAAAACGATGGTAGTTTTTTTGGTATAGGACCTTATAAATGAATATACTTACAGTAATTTGTGGTTGTTCATAAAAAGGTGTTGTAAAAAAGTTAATAAAATTCATAAAATGGTTTGAAGTTTAAAAATGATGATTAAAATAATTTTTGTTACATTGATTACTACAATTGTTTTTTATATTATAAACAGTTTTTTTAAAAAACAAAAATATCACAGAATATATACTATGACAGATCGGATTATACAAGTATAACTGGCAGGAAATATTAGAATGATTTATCATGAAAAATAAGTTTTTTAAGCTATTCAGCCATGGTCTTGTTATTAATAAGTATTGAGGCAACTTCAATATGATTTGAACAATTATAATGGTGTAATTAAAGTCATTTGAGATTGATATTAAGTTATTATTATTAAGATATACTCTTAGCTTAATATATAGTTAGCCTTATATTAAGATATATATTTCGAAAACCTATCGAATAACACTAAACATGACCCTCCAACCCACCCTCTGGAGGTGGGGTGGGGGGTAACTTCAAAATCTTAAATGGCAACCCCCACTTTTTATTACAAATTCAGATTCGTCATGAAAAATTAAGCAACATTTATTCGAAACATTTTTTAGAATTATTGTTGATAGATGGCGCTTTAATTGGAAAAATACGATTTATTAGCGCCATCTATCAGCAATTTTAAAAAATGTTTCGCAATCAGCAATTTTTCATGACGAATACGAATCTGCAATAAAAAGTGGGGGTTGCTATTTAAGATTTTAAAGTTACCCCCCACCCCACCTCCAGAGGGTGGGTTGGAGGGTCATGTTTAGTGTTATTCGATAGGTTTTCGAAAAGTACTAAAAACCTTTTTTTTTGGTTTCTCATTTGGAAGTGTATTTCTCGAGATATTAGACCGTTTCTATAATTTAACTATGGTATCAGGATAAATCGTTTTTCTCAATTATAGCGCCATCTATCCACAGTTCGAAAAAATGTCTTGAATAAAAGTTGCTTACTTTTACGTAACGAACCCAAATCTGCAAAAAAACTAGGGGTTTTCATTTGAGATTTTAAAGTTACCCTCCACCCCACCTCCAGGGGGTGTAGTGGGGGTTGGTGTTTGGTGTCATTGGATAGATTTTTGAAAATGATTGAACACGTATTTTTCAGTTTTTTGATCCGATGTTTAGTTCGCGAAATATTCGACCGTTCCACTACTTTTGGGACACGCTGTATATATATATATATAAAGCAGTTAGGTAATATTGACTGACACTATGTAAAATCTTGTTAATTTTGATCAATATACCATGCGGAAGTTGTCATAAATCATACATCGGACACACATCCAGAAATCTAATAGGCAGACTAACATCACATAAAAGCGACCTCAGACTTAACAAAAATACATGTGCATTAATAGATCATGCAATCAGTAAAAATCATTCATTCAATTTTAATGAAACAACGATCCTAAAACATGAAAACAACTGAATTAAAAGGGAATTTCTCGAAATGGTATGCATCAACAAATATCAATGTGTCAATAAAAAAACTGACATAGATAAACTAAGCACCATCTATAATTACATTCTATCTTACGAAAACTAATATTTTAATTTAAAAATACTAAATTGCCTGACTAAATTCAAAATAAAATTTTCAAATTTGGCGCCACTTTATTGCTAAAAATAATATTTTACAAATTACTTATATCCATAAATTCTATAATAAGTACGCAGATAAGAAATAATAAAAAACTAGTTATTAGCAACTTAAAATAAAATATAATAAACAGATACGAAAGTCTTTCTGACATACTAAATTTCAAATTAAATTGTCAAATTATTTTTCTCTTTTTAAATTAACTAAAATTAAGGCATTGTGGAAGATTAGGAATTAGATTAAGAATTTTGTATATTTTTTTGTTATGTATGCCAAAAATTTAATGGATTAACCTCACGTTGTAAGTTTTTTATACTATTTATGTGCAATATTTTTTATCATCTTAATTTGATGGATTCGACCGTTACTTGATGGAAGTTCATTTTATCTAACAATAAAACACTGAAAACGTTTGTTTTCTATACTTCCATAAAATTTATTATAACTAAGTGACTACAGCTGTTTTGGCAGAGTGCCTTTCTCAAGTGATATAGTTTACAATGTGTTTGCCTTTTTAAGTCTTCAACTGAAGAGGTTGAGGAATGGGGAGCTGTTTGTCTCGAGTTGGTCATTCAGAATTATATCTGTATTTTTCAGTTTATTAATTTCCATAGATTCTAAAAAAGATAGCTTAAGGCCTTTATTTTGAATATGCAGAATTTGAAACTTTTCATTGAAAGAATGATTATGATCTAGAAGGTGAAGTACGTATGTAGAAGTGTCTGTTTTTCTATTGTTGAATGCCCTTTTATGTTCTGCTATCCGTTTGTCAAAAGTTCTGCCAGTTTGACCGATGTACGTTTTCCGACAGTCACCACAAGTTAGTTTGTACACACCACTCTGTAGTTGCTTTCTCTTTCGGCTTTTATTGTTCTTAATATATTTGCTTAAGTTGTTGTTAGTTCTGAAAGCTGGTGTTATTCCTTTCTTTTTTTATGTATCTGGCTATTTTTGTTGTTATCTTGCCAGTATATGTGAGAGAGCAGAAGGTACTGGGTTCTTTCTGTGGTGGTGGATACACTAATTTCAGGGCTTTCTTATAGAGTTTTTGGTTTAAAATTTTGTTAACTGTTTGTTCGTTATAGCCGTTGTTTACTGCTATTTGTTTAATGATGTTTAGTTCTATCTCGAAGTTATTTTTTGTCATGGGAATTTCTGTCAGTCTATATATCATGCTATGGTAGACTGCTAATTTGTGTTGTGTAGGATGGGATGATGAATTGTGTATAGTTGTGTCAGTATGGGTAGGTTTATGATATATGGAAAACTCATGTTTGTTGTGTAGTCTGAAAATCGTTACATCTAGAAAGTTTATGGAGTTATTCTGTTCTGTTTCTATTGTAAACTCAATATTATTATGAAGTGAATTAATATATGATAGAAATTGGTCAAGTTGTCTGTTAGTTCCTGTAAAGCATACTAGTATATCATCCACGTATCTCCACCAATATAAGAACTGTTTAAATACGGGATGTTTAGAAATTGTTGTTTCAAGTTGGTTCATAAATATATCTGATAGCAATGGGCTTAGAGGATTACCCATAATAAGTCCTGCACTGTTGTTTGTGTATATTTGATTATTGAATTCAAAATAGTCTTGATTTATGCAAATTTTACACCTTCTTGAAATTTGCATAAGTCAAAACTATTTTAAATTCAATAATCAAATATACACAAACAACAGTGCAGGACTTATTATGGGTAATCCTCTAAGCCCATTGCTATCAGATATATTTATGAACCAACTTGAAACAACAATTTCTAAACATCCCGTATTTAAACAGTTCTTATATTGGTGGAGATACGTGGATGATATACTAGTATGCTTTACAGGAACTAACAGACAACTTGACCAATTTCTATCATATATTAATTCACTTCATAATAATATTGAGTTTACAATAGAAACAGAACAGAATAACTCCATAAACTTTCTAGATGTAACGATTTCCAGACTACACAACAAACATGAGTTTTCCGTATATCATAAACCTACCCATACTGACACAACTATACACAATTCATCATCCCATCCTACACAACACAAATTAGCAGCCTACCATTGCATGATACATAGACTGACAGAAATTCCCATGACAAAAAATAACTTCGAGATAGAACTAAACATCATTAAACAAATAGCAGTAAACAACGGCTATAACGAACAAACAGTTAACAAAATTTTAAACCAAAAACTCCATAAGAAAGCCCTGAAATTAGTGTATCCACCACCACAGAAAGAACCCAGTACCTTCTGCTCTCTCACATATACTGGCAAGATAACAACAAAAATAGCCAGATACATAAAAAAGAAAGGAATAACACCAGCTTTCAGAACTAACAACAACTTAAGCAAATATATTAAGAACAATAAAAGCCGAAAGAGAAAGCATCTACAGAGTGGTGTGTACAAACTAACTTGTGACTGTCCGAAAACGTACATCGGTCAAACTGGCAGAACTTTTGACAAACGGATAGCAGAACACAAAAGGGCATTCAACAATAGAAAAACAGACACTTCTACATACGCACTTCACCTTCTAGATCATAATCATTCTTTCAATGAAGAGTTTCAAATTCTGCATGTTCAAAATAAAGGCCTTAAGCTATCTTTTTTAGAATCTATGGAAATTAATAAACTGAAAAATACAGATATAATTCTGAATGACCAACTCGAGACAAACAGCTCCCCACTCCTCAACCTCTTCAGTTGAAGACTTAAAAAGGCAAACACATTGTAAACTATATCACTTGAAAAAGGCACTCTGCCGAAACAGCTGTAGCCACTTAGTTATAATAAATTTTGTGGAAGTATAGAAAACAAACGTTTTCATCTTAATTTCATTGTATTTACTAAAACTTTTTTAGTATATCTTGAAGAAGCAAATCAATTTTTCGAAAGCTTGATAATAACTAAGAGTTTTAGTTATCCTGCCCCCTGAAATTTATGACTGCAACCTTAAAATTAACAAGATTATATATATATATATATATATATATATATATATATATATATATATATATATATATATATATATATATATATATATACATTATCAGTAGGTCAACATGACAGAATAATTATTGTATTTCTGCTAATTATTCAAAAATTTTAAAATGTATTGTGTCCTTTGTTTTCTGTTTTCAATATTTGTGTTAATTTGAAATGTTGAGCATCATCAAGCTTCTTTTTAATAATCTCAACGACTAGTAGGTTTACTAAAACAATGTAATATTTTAAAATACTTACATTTTTGTTTTATATTACAGAGTCTTGATAAAGGGGTCAAACAACCCCGAAAGCTAGACAAAAAGTCAAAAGAGTGTTTCTTTGATATCCTGGCCAAACTTCTGACTGCAACCCTAATAAACCACTTGTTTGTTGATATTGACAGTCCCTAATATCCAGTATTTCTTGTATATATATATATATATGTATATATATATATATGTATATATGTATCTTGTATCTTGTATATATATATATATATATATAATATATATATATATATATATATATATATATATATATATATATATATATATATATATATATATATGTATATCTATATTAATCAAATGAAATAGAGAATGTGGAGAAATCCCCTTACGAATAATTCACACATCCATCATTTTGGGTTGGTAAAATTTTTTGAATAGAATTAAAGATCCAAACACTAGTTCTTAGAAATGTGTTTCGCCCTCTTCAACCTCTCTGGGCTCATCAGTAAAGATGAGAGGTTGAATATCTTTAGACACATTCCACTCAAAAACAACATTCGAGACCTAGACATAGCAGAAGCGTAGATCTACGCCAAATCTGACAATGACAGTCTCAAGTTTTAATTCCCTAATTACTTAAAGTAAAATATATGTTTAAAACAAAAGATGTAGAAGTTATTGGTTCAACGACCACTCGTACGAAATCAATCAAATGAAATAGAGAATGTGGAGAAATCCCCTTACGAATAATTCACACATCCACCATTTTGGGTTGGGAAAATTTTTTGAATAGAATTAAAGATCCAAACACTAGTTCTTAGAAATGTGTTTCGCTCTCTTCAACCTCATCAGTAACGATGAGAGGAATATCTTTAGACACATTCCACTCAAAAACAACATTCGAGACCTAGACATAGCAGAATAGATCTACGCCAAATCTGACAATGACAGTCTCAAGTTTTAATTCCCTAATTACTTAAAGTAAAATATATGTTTAAAACAAAAGATGTAGAAGTTATTGGTTCAACGACCACTCGTACGAAATCAATCAAATGAAATAGAGAATGTATATATATATATATATATATATATATATATATATATATATATATATATATAGACATTCTAGACATTTATTAATTAATAAACAGTCTAACTTGGTTAAACAATTTTTGAAAAAATAATTTTTTCCCAAAAATCCATGATGTTAATCATACTATCATTATTAATCATAGAAGAAGTTAAGGTATACTTTAATAAATAAATTATCTTCAATAAATAATTATCTAATAAAAATAATTTATTTATTAAAGTGTACTTTAACTTTTTCTATGATAAAAAATAAATTTTTGTAAAAAAAATATTTCAACAATGTTTCAACAAATTAGACTGTTTATTAATTAATAAATTTATAAACAAATTGCATATTTGTAATGTACCTAGAAATTACATGCAAATTAAAAAAAGAAAGATCAAAATCTATTTAGTTGATCCGGAGATACAGAAAATGGTATTAGTTTGAAATTGCTTTTTCGGTATTTTATCTCGGTGGATTTGTAGGTTCACCCTAGTAATCGTATGAACTACATTTTTGAAAAATCGTAGTGAGTGCTGTGAAGGTACAATGTTTGTGCAATTTTTTTTAAGAAGAAATACAAATCCCATACTTTAAAATGGCATTAATGAGATTCCTTAATTAATATAAACAAATTAGCTGTGAATTAAAAAACACATGGCTAACTTTGTCTCAAATGAATGCAGGCAACATTTTTTTTATTTGAAAATTCGTGTTATTCGAATATATAAAAAGATTGTTTCTAAGGAAAATTTTTTTTAAAGTTATTCTAAATGTTTTTAAACTACAAAATTTAAAAAATTTGGCATTAGGATTTTTGACTGTATTAATTAATTTGTTTATCTTTTTTAATAGATTTTGATACTATCACTCTTCTACTTTCATTTGATATACTCAGAATTGCCCTATCTTCATTATTTTCTGTCTTATGTTATTGCAAAATAAAGGTCTCTGGGATAAAAAAAAAATAGAATAACTCTTAAATTAATTAATGGATCGGTCTCAAATTTTGAGGGTTTGTTAAGTACCCCAATACCCAACTTTGGGTGAAACACTAAAGTTCTAAGGTAGTTTTAGTAAAAATTATTAAAAAATAACGATTTTCACTTATTTTGCAGTTTGTGTAGCAACACATTAACTTTTTAAATTTAAAAAATTGGCGTTTTAAAGGTTTTTCAATGTTATAAAAAATTAGATTTTGTAATTTGTTAATTAATTAATCACTAAATTGTTAATAATTAAAGAACGGACGCGAACTCTAGGCAGGAAACATGTAGGTTTTCTTCCTATAGGTCTACAATAACTAAAAAAGTAGTCAGCTACCTGGATCTTTGAGTGTTCCCAGAAAATCCCTATTTCTCTGGACTAATAATGTTATTAAACCAATGTTGTTTTTATGTATCGCATGATGCATCTTTTAATATTAAGAAAAAACAATTTTTTCAAGATCTGTTTTTTTCCTCTACGGTTATGAAATAATGCTTAAAATACAACATAGTCACCGTCACTTAAAATGTTTTCTTTATGAGACATAAAAAAGTTACAGAGAGATTGTTCAAAGTAATTTGGTCATTAACCAGTTATGTTCGAGTTCATTTATTTCTAGGAATTTAAAAACACATTAAGCATTAATACTGACATCAGAAATATTACCAAAGAAGAAAATTTTCAAACATAATTTATTTATTATATTATCGGACTTTCCAAAAAAAAAATAGAATAAGGGGTGAAATTTGAATGCTTTTTGTTGATTTTTTAGACAGTTGCATAAAAAGACATTTTTAATTGAAATTTTCGTTGAATAACCGTTCATAATCTGAAAAATTTACTGCAAGAACAAAATTAAACAAATTCTATTATGATTACGGAACACGCAACGCACAAACCATACATACTCATAGACGTCTCACGACCATGTTAATCTTTCGGATCGAATTAACGCCATCTCTTGATTGGAATGGGAACTAAATTGACAAATTTTAGTTACGTGGGAATTTCAAATTATAAATTTTGCGGGATTTTTGATGAAATTTCGCAGGAAATTAAAACAACAGAAAGACAATTCAATGTTTTATTCAATGTTTTATTGAAAACTTCAAATGTTCCAATTTGTTTTCAAAATGCTATAAACACTACTGCCATGTGTCACGTGAAAGCACTGATGTGCAATATTGAGTTGAATGAAAATTTTTGAAAGAATCTTGTAGGATGATTGTTTAGATAAATACCTTATAATCTTTTACAAACTTCCAAAAATATATAGGCCCGAAATGTTGATGACACACTTGTCTATTGGAATAAACTGTTTCAGGATCTATTATATTGTTTTTTTAAATGTGGAGAAACACAACACGGGATGATCAATGTAAACTAAAAATTCTACTCATTAAAACGGAGAGGAGGTTAGTACAATTGATTAAAATTGTGATTAAATCTAATTAAAAACGTAACACCACTATAATAAAATATTTAAGCCACAAACTGTAAAATAAAAAGTAAATAACAAATTAATTTAATTGTCAACTGTCAGTTGTTAAATATGACAAGAGAATTGACTGACAGCGACATCTCTGGATTGGAATGGTAACTAATTTGCTGTCTTGACCTTGACAATTTACGTGAAACGTCTATGAGTATGTATGGTTTGTGATGCAACGCTAAATCATTAAAAATCATAGCTGGGCAATAAAAAGAACAATAGCACGGTAAGTAATAAGAACATGACTTCCTAGAATATTCAAATGAAGTTAGCCAGGATTATAGCGACAATATAGCGTATATGGCGAACTATTGGTTGATATTAGGAAAGACTCTTCCGCGATAGTTTGCTAATTGCCACTCAGAATCAGGAAATTCCAATTAAAAATTACCTGAAATATATCGTCGAAGATCATCTAACATCAAAACATCTGAACTGGAGTTGCCAGACCTTTGGTGCAACTAAATGTTAGAAACGGCTTGACACTCTATCAAGAGATAGTTAAAAACTGGACTCGCAAACCCCTCGTTTATTATTAGAGAGATTTTAGACCCTCTACTTTTTGACGTACATTAAACGTAAAACGTTATACTTATCATCCGCACTGAGTGATAAATAAGGGATAACGTGTTTGCTTAAAATAGTTTTTGAAATCCTGCAGAAAATACGCACACAGATTAACGTTAATTGACATTTGGCAAACGTAACCTATAAAACGGCAGTTGTGAGCTATAACTTATTTTATTGAATTATTTGCCATAATGGAAGAAAATTGATTAAGACGTTCACCAAAGGCAATTAACTACTTTAGGAACACAAAACATCTATCCTAAGTTTAACAAGACAATTCAATCAAGTGTCATATTTCTCAAGAAATGGTGTAATTTAGAATTATTCTACCAGGGTTGCCAAGCAGATTATATTCAATTATATAATATGTTTATTACCTGATGGTTTTTAAGAAAAACAAATTTTGATTACAATTTTATACATCGTTACTATATTTTTTATTCTAGTTGTCTTTGGTTCAGCTCATATGACTTTTTTTTCGTTTTTCATGAGATAAGTGACATATTATAGATAAGTGACATTTGGCAATTTTACAAATACGTAATCCCTTAATAACGTTACCCTTATTTCTACCTAAATAAGGGGATACCTTATCCGCTAATAAGGTAATGCGTTATTTTTCAGTTAATGCGCATGAGCAGAATAGCGTATAACGTTTAACGTTGCTGAAATAAGGGGCTTAAAAACTCTCTATTAATAGAGAGTTTTTAACGTTTATAATAACGTCTATTAATAAAGAGCGCATAACGTTTAACGTTGCTGAAATAAGGGGCTTAAAATCTCTCTATTAATAGAGAGATTTTAGACCCTCTACTTTTTGACGTACGTTAAACGTAAAACGTTATACTTGTCATGCGCACTGAGTGATCTGTTAGGGATAACGTGTTTGCTTAAAATAGTTTTTGAAACCCTTCAGAAAATCCGCACACAGATTAACGTTAATTGACATTTGGCAAACGTAACCTATAAAACGGCAGCTGTGTGCTATAACTTATTTTATTGAATTATTTGCCACAATGGAAAAAAATTTATTAAGACGTTCACCAAAGACAATTTACTACTTTAGGAACACAAAACATCCATCCTACGTTTAACAAGACAATTCAAGCAAGTGTCAGATTATCTGACACTTGACTGAATTGTCTTGTTAAACTCTTGTTAAACTTAGGATGGATGTTGTGTGTTCCTAAATTAGAAAATTGTCTTTGGTGAACGTCTTAATAAATTTTCTTCCATTATGGTAAATAATTCAATAAAATAAGTTACAGCACAAAATTGCCCAATTGCCGTTTTATAGGTTACGTTTGCCAAATGTCAATTAACGTTAATCTGTGCTCGTATTTTCTGAAAGGATTCAAAAACTATTTTAATAAACACGTTATCCCTTATTGCGCATGACAAGTATAACGTTTTACGAATCTCTCTAATATGTGTCTGGGAGTACTGGAGAATGATAACTACAAGCTATATTGTTTATTAATGTTACGGCATCTAACAATACAAACTGCGTGTTATATAAATTGGAAAAATGGCAAATATAGAAATCTCGAATTATAAGTAGTGAGACAATGGTGAATGGAAAGTGTCCAGACAATACCTATATTTCTCTTAACTACTGCTGCTATTCCAAAGAACTTCCTATCAAAAATCCAATAACTTGGTCTTTATGAATAATTATCTTTGAAAGACCATGGAAAAAGTAGTCTTGCTAGTGAAGTCCACCTGTAGATAACAGAAAACAGCGTAAGGGAGAATAGCTTAAATATGGATCAAAATTGATACCAAATTAATAATGTGTTAAAAATATAATTCATTTAGATGAAAGCATAAACACTTTTTAATTTAAACTTTTTTAATAATATCTCATCGCATAAATGTATTAGGTCTAGAAGTTTTTATTAGTATGTATGTGTATCCTAAAATTTTGAAGTTATACTTCTTTAGGCACGAGGGTGAATTTTCACATTCCCTGGCGCATGCGCACACCGACAGTATATTAGTCAATTATCGTTATATATGACAGTATATTTAGTCGCTCAAACGTTATACGGGATCTGATTGGGTGTTAAAATCATCTGCCAATAATTATTGTTGGAGATTATGGATCAACAAATGTTGTGTATATTAGTTTTTATTGTTGTGATGGCAGAGAAAAAAGCAAGTTTATAATTGTAGTGACTTTTTAAATAGTTTTTAAAAGCGACAGGTCCGTAATAATTGTAAATGTTTCAGTATCCTATTAAAATTACATAGGTACCTACCTATTGGGAAAATTTAAAATGAACCTATCAAAATAGCATGTAATGCTTTGATTTACATAATTTGATTACCATCAAAATTTCTGTCAATATTCACCTAATATATTGTTTTCTTACTATATGTTTTGTTGTATTTTAATATTTCAATATTTCACTATTCTACAAAAATCAAAATAATTTGGTTAAATTCAGAACTGTCAAAAGTTTAAACCGTTTAGTTCGTCGATCTTCCCACATGATGCAGGTGTCTCTGTGGGTAGAAGTGTAAGATGACTACCATCCAATACTAACTGCGCAAACGTAAGCGGGTTCGAACCCCAATAGAAACTTTTATTTTTTTGTTTTTTTTATACATTTTATGATTGTAAGTAGATTTATTATATAATTTTTTTTCAGAAAATACGTATTTAGTTCAAACTTTTTCCGACAATTATTGTTCAGAAATCATTTGTGGCATTTTTGAATGTGTTTGTGTGTGTTTTACTTTTTTATTTTTTTAATTTTTGGTACTATTTTAATAAAAATTTTTGAAAAGTAGTAAGTATTAAAATTAGTTTAATATTTAAATAAAATATAAATAAACTGTTTAAAGTATATTAATTTCGTTGAAATCATATAATAGAAGTATAACTTCTTACGTGCGTACAAAGTACACACACATTCTTTTTTTTTTGGAAATGCCAGGGAATGAAACCTAGGAATATTTAACAGTGGTTTATTCCAGTAAAATGAAAAATGAAAGAGTAATTCATATAACAATAAATTAATATTCAACAAAAATGAAAAATATTTTTATGGAATAGCGAATATCAAAGTCAAATTGAACATTTTAAGATCTAGTATTAGCATCTCTGGCTCAGTTCATCAAGGTTATCTGAAGCGATGATACGGGCTCTTATGCGTCTTTCTAGGTATTCCCAAACATGCTTAATTGGGTTTAGGTCTGGGCTGACTGCTGATCCATCGAAATCTTGAATACCAACGTCTTGAAGATATTCCTTTGTTATTTTAGCAACGTGCGGGCGAGCGTTGTCTTACATAAGAACAAAGTTATCTCCAAACTTACACCCCCAAAACCACCTCCAAAATTTCTGGCTAATCTTATGTTACACTGAGCAAATCGCTCACCGACTCGTCTGAAAACTGGAATACGTCTTGTCACAAATTGCAAATCATGACTCCCTGTTAAAAAGAATATTAGCCCAGTCGATAATATTACAATCGAAATGTTCTCGTTTGAATCTTAAACATGCCATGCTGTGTGCTCTCATTACAGTGGCGCCGTAGCAGGCATTCTGGCTCTGATACCAAATTCCCTTAATCTGTTTATAACCGAATTGACACTTCTTATTAGAACATTACGGAATATGAAAAGATCATTTCGCAGTTGCCTAGCTGCAGGGCCGCGTTTAGGTCCTAGGCAATTCTCTAGTAGCCGCCCTTCAAACATGTACCATTTTTGGGAAAAACAGAACTTTTTATTTAAATATGAATACACTAAAAATGAATTTAAACTACGATGTTTATATACATATAACAGAAAAATTGTCATTCCAGTTCGATTTCTTTTTTGATTTTCTTTGGCAAAATCATCTATAATGTCGTCATAATTTATCGCCTTTGTTACGTCACTTTCTATGGACAAAATCGACGAAATGTTAAGACATTTTCGAAAATGACCTTTCAGCAAGAATGCACAAATAAATGCGCAAACCAATGTCAAAATTAGGGAAAATATCTTTCAATCCACTCTTCTTTAAATATATAGATATATAATTTTTTTTTATTTAGCTAATGCCTCGACAACTAATGGCCATTGGCATGGTAGGTACTGTAAATTTTTGCAGTTAAGTCGCGTTTACACGATGGCAATTGGCGAGACAATTGTCAGAAGACAACTGACTGACATGAAATTATTGTCTTCGTGTAAACACTTCAGGCCAATTGCCTTGCCAACTGCCCTCACAATTGGCCCAAAATTCAGTTGTCTCCGGGAGTAGACTGAGGACAATGAGCTGCGCCCAGTGAGCCCCCCACCACTCGAAATCTCAATTGTCGCAACAATTGGCGCCGTGTGAACGGTGTAGGCCAGTAGTGCTGTCTTGTTTTTTGCCAGTTCCCTCTAGATGACGAGCAGTCGGCCATGTTTTAGCTGTCTACTGCCATGGCAATAGTTGGCCCCGTGTAAACATCTTCTCTTTCAACTGGACTGGCCTCCGACAATCCGCAACCACGTGATGACAATTGTCTCGCCAATTGCCATCGTGTAAACGCGACTTTATGTAGGTACATAGTGTCATGTGTAGTGTGTGTGTTGAGTAAGTGTCTTTCTTGTTACTTTGCAAAGTCGACGTCATTGTCTTTGCAAAGAGACGCTAATTGTATCCGAACGTCTGCGGTCCCTCCGGTGAGTACCGATCCCACAAAGACAGAAACTATTTTCATTTATTAATTTATAATAAACGAAAAATTCCTGACCCTGGTGAGATTCGAACTCACGACCATTCGGATCTTTCGATCCAAATGTAGGCGCTTTTACCACTGAGCCACAAAGGGGGTTTAGATATATCAATTATTGGTGATTTTATTGTGGTATCCAAATGATCCTTTTAATTAAGTTAATGCGTTCATGTATGAATGATGTATCTAGGTCGTCTTTATAAATTTGTATCAGATTTTCAGCTTCTTTAATAATTTCTTTATTGTTTAATTTTGGCAAATCTGTTATAACACGAAAACATTGATAAATAAGTCGATAAGATTCCAGACGTCTACTCAGATCTCTTATCAGAGTGTCGATTTATAGAATGTGTGGATTTTTATCTCATCACTAGCTGAGAAGTTCGTTCGTCGGCCCCCTCGTCAAATTGAATTTTTCTTTTTCTATTTCTTATTTCTTTATATGTTTTATTTGGGCACAATTTTTTGGCTTCCTTTTCTTAAATGGCAAAATTATTTCTGATTGAGGTAAAGTCATTTGAAAGAGCCTCATATTCTTTAACGACAGAACCCAGATCCATTGCAGGACTCTGGACATACTTTTGGATAGGTTCACTCTTTCTAAATGTTGCCAAACGACAGCTAATAATGTCATTTTAAGTGTCCATTTTTTCAAATATAGAAAGTGATTGATGTTTCTCAGCTGCAGTTTGACATTAGTCTTTGAGATATTAAAAAGCGCAGTATTTATTTCGCTGAAGCCAGTGTATAACGCTTTAGTTGCGTCCGCCCTTGCGGACCACCTTGTTTCACTAAGAAATTTCACAACAGGTGATTTTAAGTTGTCAGTCAAAATTTTCCATCTATATGTGGAAGCCGAAAAACATGTATAAAATTCTTGTAAAAAAATGAAAAAGGAAGTGGCGGTCAGACAGGATTCTGCTTCTAAAGATCCTAAGATCCAAATTGAGAGAATGTCCAGGGTAGGTACTCAGCAAGTTTATCGTGATTTTTTATTCTGGCCTGCAGTCCTGAATATTTTCCAGACATATTGGATGCGTTATCATAATATGACTGGCCGCGAAAATCACCAGTTTACAATTTTAAACTAGTGTGTTTGATTCTCCTAATATATTGTATCTATATTTTACTTTTTTAGTGCACTTCAGACTGTTCAGGATATCATAGGAGGTGAATTAAAAAGAATTGATTTACTTAGAAGAAAAGATATCACAAACATTAAACACTCTTATGGCATTGATTTGAAAGATGGATATATGTACAAAGATGACGCAACCAGTGTTCATTTTTGGGTTGAATGCTTACAGACTACGTCATGTCCAATATTCTTTTACAAACAACAGGGCATACTAATGGATATTCATCCTGAATTTAACATTTATGATTTTTGTCTTATTTTCACGAATGCTGTGCCAAAAGGAAATGTTAATAATTAAGTTTGGTAAATCCTTTATCGCAATCGATGGAACTCATGGGCTCAATTCCTATGACTTTGAACTGACGACAGTATTAGTAAAAGATGAATTTGGGAATGGATTTTGTACAGCTTTCAAATAGAAGAGATACCTACTTTTACTTACCAATTTTTTTTAATACGTGTGTTGGTATTATATGTACAGTCGAGTGTTTTCATATCAGACATAAGTGACACCTTTTACTATGCCTGGTCAAATGTAATGGGTTCTGTTCCTAATAGACTGTTAAGTGCCTTGCACAGAGATAGGGCATGGCAAGTAAACCTTAATAAAACATCTGATTCTGAAAAAAAATCCTATGTATACAAGATGTATTAATGATGTTTTAGAGAGTATTAATCGCTTTTTGGATAGACTTCTAAATGATGCAGATACATATAATTTTAGTAAGTATTTCCAATAGAACTACTGCAATAACATCCAAGAATGGGCCTATTGTTATAGGAAGGGGTTGTGGAATTAACCAATATGGCCATTCAAAATTTTCATAAACTTTTGGATAAAAGAGTACCTATCCATCAGTTTTTATCAGTTAAGCTTAAAACTTAGCACGCATGGAGAGCTATACTATAATATATTATTATATCTAGTATATTATATCTCATATCGTTCACTATAATAGTAATGAGTGAGCCTGCATACACATAACCATAATATATATTATAGCTCGTGTATGCAGGCTCACTCATTACAATAGTGAGCGATATGAGATATAACATAATATTATAGTATAACTCTCTGTGCATGACCAGATTAACACGTTCGGTGCCCATTTCGAATAAGCTCCACTTGGCTGGTACCACATACTTAAATCATTCATTTAGTTACACAGTACTACTGACACAACTTACGTGTCGTCAGTACCTTTGGTAAAACCTTTGTGACGCTAACCATGCGTCATGGCCACCGAACGTGTTAAAGCTTGTTAGTGTAGGGGAGCCGGGGAGCTATACTAAAATATAATATATTATATCTTATATATTACCTTGTGTATCCATAATATATCTTATGGAGCCTGAAGACCAAAGCAAAAATTTTCAATTGGGCAGTTAATGTTATGTAATGCCATGTTTTATGTATTTCTTAGCATTAACACATTTGTAGGTAGCAAATTATATTTGTTATTATTATCTTATTTAAATTGTATCCATTTAAGTTTTGATTTAATAAAATAAACCTTTTAATCAAAAAAGTGTTGTTTAGTTGTGTACACCCAGCAATATCATGATGTAATGCAGAGTTGATGCAGACGCCAATTGAATATGATGTAAATACAAGTCCTAAAGGTGTCTTTTTATGGTTAAAATTTCACAGCCTAAAGACGTCATTTATGTAACTTCTTAAGACGTCACAAAATGACCGCAATAAGAAAATAGAATTTAATAACTCTCCTCGCCCCCAGGCAAAGTAAAGGTGCTAGGCCACTAAGAATGTTTTTTTTTTTCAATTTTTTTATTTTGTGGCTTTAGCGCTTAGCTATTTAGCCAGATACATGATGAGAATTAATACTATTATAATACATATATTAAAACTAATACAAATTACTAGTACATATTTTATTAATATTCTAAATAATTATGTAACCACTTAATACTAAAATAAAAAATGTCCATCTATACTATCCAACATATTTTCACTTTTGAAATCGTAAATCTCTATTGTCATTAAAAAATAATTTATACTGTAAACAAGTATAGGTAAGTATCATTGTTTATCTACGTAAGTATATTTCTTTTTATATTTCTTTTGAGCTTCATTTTTTTTTCAAAAGACTGCAACATGAATTTTAAATTATGACACAGTACAATACTTGTTTCAATATTTACATGTAAAGAAAAAAATAATCCTAATTACTTGTAAAAGTAAGGTTATATTTAAGAATACAGAACTCTCAACTCTCTTTAAAACCAAAGTGGCATTAGACTAATTTTAAAATTCCCGCTAAAAGGAAAAAAGTAAATCTGGCAACAGTGCCGTCGTTTGCTGGATATTTAATCTCTCCCATAACTGTGTAAATACTGTGTGCCAGTGTAAATACTGTAACAACATATTGCAAAACGTTGCGCCAGTATTGTACTTCGCTTCTAAATGTACTTGTTATGGAACAGTCTATTCTGTTTTTTAATTTACCTCGATTGAATAAACTCGAGACATTTGCCGTGTGGTCCTTTGAATCTTCATATTATTTTAATCTGACGCCAGCATTCTTCCAGTCATTGAAACCTGTAGTGAAAGAAGTCGGTTGCGCCTGAAATAGACGGCAAGGAATACAAAATACACTCTTTTTAGATGTAGAAAAAAGGAGCCAATTCCTGAATTATTTCACCGTTCAACATTTTTCTGGAAAAATGATTCCTTGTTAGGGATCTGTTTATTTGTACATTTTGTACATTTGTTGTTAGGGATGTTTTCTAGAAATTAATGCCCACTTCTATTCCATTGACGGATGTACTTAAATGTTATTCGATTTTAATATTTATATACGAATATTTTTTTGTACAGTATTTTTGCCACCCTCTCATAATTTTCCGCCCTAGGCAACTGCCTATATTGCCTAATGGATAAAGCAGCCCTACCTAGCTGTAACATGACGTGTAAGCAAAGTCTGCAGAAGCAAATAACGGTCAGCTGCGGAGTTGGTGCACCTAGGACGTCCTGGATCTGGTCTTCTTGTGTAACCTTCAGTTTCTCTATACCTTCTTAAAGCTCTTGAAACGCTGGATTGCTAAATTCCCGTAACATCAGCAACATATTGAGGCAATCGTCAATCTCTAATTAAAGCTACCATTTGGGCTGCTTGTTCTGACATTAAATTACTCAGTTTCTTCTAAGAATGCACCTTCTCATTAAAAAATCAAGCACAACATTCCAAAATAATTATTCTCTCTTATCAACGTTTTGTTTACTTTATTTTTCGGCAAAAACGCATTTCAACTTTGAAATGTTATGGGTGTGTAGACACCTAAAGAAGACAATAGACTAGTATTATAACATTCTACTAAAAATAAAAAATTTCTTTTAATCTTTTTTCTGTTTTAAAAATTAGGTATGCGATACTTTTTGTGATTAATGTAGTTTTGTTTGAAATCCCGACAAACTTATTTCCATTAATTATATAATAATTCATAAGCAGAATCAAGAAGGTCATTCAAAATAAGGAACACCCTGTATAAGATTTTGGTTCCGTATGTCGTAAGTTGGACCTTGATGGAGACGTGGGCCTTAATTAGGGCAGCGATCTCCGTGGACGTATGTAAACATGAGTAGCCTGGTAGCAAGTAATTGATAGCATCAGCTAAGCACTAATCCTGAGTAATAAAATCAAACTGACAATTAACACTGCTGACACATACATCAAGAGGATTTTTACGACGCTAAAGAGCTGCAATCTTTGGCTCTGTAAATCAAGAGGTTTGCTTTGATCTCGGGACTGATCAGATTCATTAATACCATTAAAAGACTCGGAGGAGAAAAAATATTAATAAATTCTCACTGGGACTAGAGAGGAGAGACTGGTTTTGTAAACTAGGAGATGGCCAGATGTATAATTAGTAATTATACATAGTTTGAAAGGAATCTAATTTATTGATACCTATTAGTTGAAAAATGGACTATTGAAGAATATTATCAACATAAAAATATTATTTTTCTCACAAAGAAAAGCATTTTTTATTTGTAAACAAAATTATATTTTAAAATGAATTATCGCAAAAATATTTTGTTGCCTTTTGCATTATTCACAACTTTTTTCATTAAGGATAAAATTCAATGAGTTTTTTCTTAAATACTAGTCAGATAAAAGTACACAAGAAACAAAATATTAAGAAATTACCATCAACGCAAAAAATCAGATGTCCAACAAATTAATAAACCCCCATTGTCCAGGCAGTACATTATTATGGTATAATTAGGTTGGTCCACGGCTTCAAGTGCCTTATGATACTCTAATAAATTAGTTTTACATCTTACAATGAAAGAAAATACTAAAGGAAACAGAGAAAAAGTGAAAAATGCATCAATGCAGTTATGGATTCATTCCTTACTAGTCCATGTGGTGAAACCGCTTCCGTCTGAAAAAATTTCTGATTCGGTTTCTTTGTGGATTCCTATTCAAAAATGTCCTCTTTAAACAAACCTGAACGGTGCCGGGCGGAATTTTTGGGCAGAAATTGTTTACACAATGTTTTTAAACAAATACAAAAGATCACCTTTTTTTGCTCTAGATCATTTTTTAGGTTTTTTGGGTCATTCTAAACAAGAAAAGTATGTTATGGTTTTTCTCAAAATGGATAGTTTTCGAGTTATAGGCGATTTAAAATCTAAAAAATGCGAAAATACGAATTTTTGAGGCTTAAAAACCCATATTTAGAATAGCATTTTTGAGGTTCCGAAGTACTTAAATTGTCGTTTGAACATTCATTTTCAAGATTCTGAAGAGTGATCGGGTCTTACTTCAATTTACACCGTTGTTATTTAATTGTTAAATATGCGTCTCCATCCGACTTTTTGCCGATGTGGCGCGCTCTTTTTTAAAAATCTCCTATTTTCCTCCGAAAAATATTTTTTTAGATTCTTTGGGACATTCTAAATAAAATAAGTTTCCTGTCATTTTTCTCAAAAGTTAATAGTTTTAAAGTTATAAGCGATTTAAAATCCGAAAATTTGTATTTTCGCTTTTTTCGGATTTTAAATCGCTTATAACTTTAAAATTATAAACTTTTGAAAAAATGAGAAGAAACCTATTTTATTTAGAATGTCGCAAAGAATCTAAAAAAAATATTTTTCAGAGGAAAATAGGAGACTGTTTAAATAGAGCGCGCCGCACCGGTAAAAATATCGGATGGAGACGCATATTTAACATACAATAAAACACTGAAAACTTTTGTTTTCTATACTTCCACAAAATTTATTATTTACAACTATGTGACTACAGCTGTTTCGGCAGAGTGCCTTTCTCAAGTGATATAATTTACAATGTGTTTGCCTTTTTAAGTCTCTAACTGAAGAGGTTGAGGAGTGGGGAGCTGCTTGTCTCGAGTTGGTCATTCAGAATTATATCTGTATTTTTCAGTTTATTAATTTCCATAGATTCTAAAAAAGATAGCTTAAGGCCTTTATTTTGAATATGCAGAATTTGAAACTGTTCATTAAAAGAATGATTATGATCTAGAAGGTGAAGTGCGTATGTAGAAGTATCTGTTTTTCTATTATTGAAAGCCCGTTTGTGTTCTGCTATCCGTTTGTCAAAGGTTCTGCCAGTTTGACCGATGTAAGTTTTCGGACAGTCACCACAAGTTAGTTTGTAAACACCACTCTGTAGTTGTTTTCTCTTCCGGCTCTTATTGTTCTTAATATATTTGCTTAAGTTGTTGTTAGTTCTGAAAGCTGGAGTTATTCCTTTCTTTTTTATGTATCTGGCTATTTTTGTTATCTTGCCAGTATATGTGATAGAGCAGAAGGTACTGGGTTCTTTCTGTGGTGGTGGATAGACTAATTTCAGGGCTTTCTTATGGAGTTTTTGGTTTAAAATTTTGTTGATTGTTTGTTCATTATAGCCATTGTTTACTGCTATTTGTTTAATGTTGTTCAGTTCTATCTCAAAGTTATTTTTTGACATGGGAATTTCTGTCAGTCTATGTATCATACTATGGTAGGCTGCTAATTTGTGTTGTGTAGGATGGGATGATGAATTGTGTATAGTTGTGTAAGTATGGTAGGTTTATGATATACGGAGAACTCATGTTTGTTGTGTAGTCTGGTAATTGTTACGTCTAGAAAGTTTATGGACTTATTCTGTTCTGTGAAGTTCTGTGAAGTGAATTAATGTATGATAGAAATTGGTCAGAAATTAGAAATTGCTTTACAGGAACTAACAGGCAACTTGACCAATTTCTATCATACATTAATTCACTTTATAGTAATATTGAGTTTACAATAGAAACAGAACAGAATAAGTCCATAAACTTTCTAGAGGTAACAATTACCAGACTACACAACAAACATCAGTTCTCCGTATATCATAAACCTACCCATACTGACACAACTATACACAATTCATCATCCCATCCTACACAACACAAATTAGCAGCCTACCATAGCATGATACATAGACTGACAGAAATTCCCATGTCAAAAAATAACTTCGAGATAGAACTGAACATCATTAAACAAACAGCAGTAAACAATGGCTATAACGAACAAACAATCAACAAAATTTTAAACCAAAAACTCATGAGAAAGCCCTGAAATTAGTCTATCCTAAGAACAATAAGAGCCGAAAGAGAAAACATCTACAGAGTGGTGTTTACAAACTAACTTGTGGTGACTGTCTGAAAACTTACATCGGTCAAACTGGCAGAACCTTTGACAAACGGATAGCAGAACACAAACGGGCTTTCAACAATAGAAAAACAGACACTTCTACATACGCACTTCACCTTCTAGATCATAATAATCATTCTTTTAATGAACAGTTTCAAATTCTGCATATTCAAAATAAAGGCCTTAAGCTATCTTTATTAGAATCTATGGAAATTAATAAATTGAAAAATACAGATATAATTCTGAATGACCAACTCGAGACAAACAGCTCCCCACTCCTCAACCTCTTTAGTTAAAGATTTTAACAAGGCAAAACCCATAGTAATCTAAATCACTTGCGAAAGGCACTCTGCCGAAACAGCTGTAGTCACATAATTGTAATAAATTTTGTGGAAGTATAGAAAACAAACGTTTTCAGTGTTTTATTGTTAGATATTATTATATTCTTCTATGAACTTGTTTGTAGCCACCTTGTATAAGTTGACCAGCGTCTCTGCGGCTATTCCTTGGCCATCATTTAAAGTAGACTCGCTTTTATTTGCTGTAATTACGAATGGCAAATGTGTGAACTGTAATAACTTTTCTAGGGGTGATTAATCATCTCTGATTGAATTTAAGACCGATTAAATACCATGCTCAACCGAGGTTTTACCAGAGGCGCCCCAATTATATTCACAAAGATCGATAATTGCGGAGAGGTTGGAATTTTATAACGCGCTGTAACGAGAGCTAATGTAAACTTCATAAACATTTTTTAATAAGTGCATTTTATGACTTTAGATTCATCTGAGATATACAAAGTGTATTGCGGTCTTTCTTATAAATACCTATTGGCAGAAAATTGTCTTTCTTGAGTACTAAAAAAGTCACATTTTGAGAAAATTGAGGAAAAATATCAGTGCTCTAGTAAGAAAGTATATTTAAATGTTTCTGTGATCCGTTTCATCATCATCATCATCATCATATTTGACTATTACAACTCTTCGTGAGTCTTTGCCGCGTTTACTATTGTCTTCTATTTGTTCCGATACTGTTCTACTATTTCCCATTATCTCACTTCCATCTTCTCCAGGTCTTCTCTGACTTCATCTTACCACCTTTTTCTAGGCCGTCCTGCCGGTCTTCTACCGCCTGGTCTTTCCCAAAACACATTGCTAACCAGTCTGTCGTCATCACTCCGTACCATATGGCATGCCCATCTTAGTCTATTGGCTTTTATGTATCTCACGATATTTCCCTGCCCGAAGAGAGTCTCTAATTCATTGTTGTATCTGCTCCTTCATTCATTTGTCACACTGTCCATGCAAGGACCATATATTACTCGCAGAATTTTGCTTTCCCATACTAAAAGTTTATTGATTTCTTTCTTTCTCAACTTCCATGTTTCACTTTCGTATGTCACTGCTGATCGTATTATGGTTTTGTACATTTTGATTTTGGCACGTCTTGAGAGAAGCTTTGACCTCATTAGATGTTGAATGGCAAATAAAGATTTATGCCCAGCCAGTATTCGTATTTCAACCTCCCGTTCTCCTGTGTTGTCACTAGTAATTGTTGTTCCTAGGTATTTGAATTCTTTGACCACCTCAAAATTATGATTGTTTATGGTAATGTTCTGTTTTATTCGCTGTCGTTCCTTTCTTGACACGACCATGGATTTAGTTTTTCTTCGTTTATTTTCATGCCTACGTTTAGTGTTGCTTCTTCAAAGTTCGAAACTGTATCCTTAACTTCCAATGTTGTCTGTGCTACTGCATCTACGTATCGTTTCGTAGATACGTTATCAGACATTATAGTGCGCTCATATGTATGTTGCCAAGGCTACAATATTCCCCAGAGAGTCCAGGGTAATAAGGTTTTTGCTTGACACTTTAACAGCCAGGGTATTGAAGCGTTTTTTCGACAGGTAATACCTATAAGAACAAATTGTAACTGTTTCCTGCGTAGAATCTGGCGGCCATTTTTATTTATAAACAATTTTGTGTCAAAAAACGGCCTTTTTTCCTTTTTTTTTTCAAATTAATGAAAAACAGTAAGACTTATGGTTTTCTTAGTACAAACAACTTCGAGAAAATGGAAAAGCTTTAAAATGGCATATTACAAAGTTTAATACACTCATTTATTGTTAATATAATTGCGAAAAAAGGTCGAAATTTCAAAAGAACTAATTTCGCAATAACTATTGTTAAAATAAGTGTACAGCTTTGAAATTTTTGTCAAATGAGGTTTCTTTGATGCTTAATATGTGACAAAAATTTTAAAGCGATTCATTTAATTGTTAAAATTTTATTTCAATTGTTTATCCCAGCGTACTTTTTATGCAATAAGTCAGAAAAAAATTATGCCAGAAACATTCTGCAGGTGTCAAATGAAAGAGCATGAGCTAAACTTTCAAATTGTTTTAAAAAAAGTGAATAAAAAATGCATTTATTAGTAATAAATAATTATGCAAAAGTATGTTAAATTTTTCTTTATAAACTTTTTATTTTCTTATGTAATAAATTATATATATTTATTACAATTTTTCATCAATTATCATATACATAACATTACTTGGTAGTTGTGCACCTAAAAAAACGGTAAAAAATAGAATTTTTGAAAAAAGTTATTCAAAAAGTTTTTAAGGACAAGTTGACGATACTTGTGCATAATTATTTATTAGTAATATATCCATTTTTTTATTCACTTTTTTTAAACCAATGTGAAAGATTAGTTCATGCTCTTTCATTTGACACCTGTAGAGTGGTTCTAACATTATTTTTTTCTGACTTTGTTATTACAAAAACAAACTCTCTGGGATAAACAATTTGAATAAAATTTAAACAATTACATGCATCGCTTTGAAATTTTTGTCACATATTAAGCACCAAAGAACCCTCATTTGACAAAAATTTCAAAGCTGTAAACTTATTTTTACAATAGTTATTGCTAAATTAGTTTTTTTGAAATTTCGACCTTTTTTCACAACTAAATAAACAATAAATGAGTGTATTAAACTTTGTAGTATGCCATTTTAAAGCTTTTTCCATTCTCTCGAAGATGTCTGTACTAAGAAAACCATAAGTCTTACTGTTTTCCATTAGTTTAAAAAAAAAGGAAAAAAAGGCCGTTTTTTGAACCTAAATTGTTTATAAATAAAAATGGCCGCCAGATCCTACGCAGGAAATAGTTACAATTTGTTCTTATAGGTATTACCTTTCGAAAAAATGCTTCAGTACCCTGGCTGTTGAAGTGTCACGAACAGGGTATATTTTTCTCTTATTACCCTGGCCTAACACAGTAGAGGATCCGATATAAGGTCGATTGCACCGATCTGTTTAATGGATAAAAATTATGGGATATGTAATTTAGTATGTTAAAAATTACTATAAAAAAGGGGTTCCCGATCTAATTTTGTTCTGACTATAATTCATAATTGAAAAATTACTTTTTTTATAGATAAAAAATTTCGACCCGTGCACATATTATTTAAATTTTTTGGATCATTCTAAACAAAAAAGGTCTAATGTAATTTTTCTCGTAAGTTGATCATTTTCGAGTTATATACAATTTAAAACTGAAAAAAGAACGAAAGATGACGATTTTTAAGGCTCAAAAACACAAGTAAAAAATATTAACTTTGTAATCATCAAGTACCTATACTCAAGTTCAAACCTTTTTCTATCAGGATCTAATAAGCATTTAGCTCATGTTTTATTCTAAAATATATTTTTTAATTTTGTTAATGAGGAAAGTTCCTTAGGAGAAGACGGGCGATCGTGCTGCAATAACAACTAAAAAACAAGTTTTTGTCCAAAGTACTTATCAGGAACTGATAGAATAAGATTTGAACTTGAATTTAGGCACTTCGTAATTTCAAAAATGATGTTTTTGACGTATGTTTTTGAGCTTTGAAAATCGTTATCTTTCGTTCTTGTTTCAGTTTTAAATTGTTTATAGCTCGAAAACGATCAGTTTAAGAGAAAAATTACCAAAGACCTTTTTTGTTTATAATGATCCAAAAAATCTGAAATATGACCTGCAAGGGTCGTATATTTTTTGTTTATAAAAAATTCATTTTTTAATTATTAATTAGATAATTATTGTCGGAACAAAATTAGATTGGGCACCCCTTGTTTTTTATAATTGTTAATATACTAAATTATATAATCGGTTGATGACATAACTGCAATTACTAATATCATGTTCTCAGTGGATACGTGGTTTACACCTATAATAGGTTCTATATACCCATAGAACGTTGCCTATCAGCCATTTGGACGTGCCGTGTCAGAGATGATTTTCCATTCACTGTATCGAGTGGGAGCGAACTCAGGTTCATAGTCTCAAACATACACGGTGATTTAGTCAGGATTCGAAGTCTTTTATGCAGCCATAATGTCTGTGGATATCTTTTTTCATCACATCTGTGGACATCATGTTGTATGTTTATTTCTAGTTCATTTTTGTGTAGTTCTCTTATCATTGTCGAAACATATAGGATAGATCTTCTTCATCTTGAGCCGTTACAACTTAGTCATCTACACACAAAGCTTAGTGTGGATAAGAAGTGGTCTCGGATAGTATGTCTATACCTTCATATTTTCTTTTCCATGCCTTTCTTGCATCCCTTTCTTCTTCTTCTTCATAGATCAGAGGAGATTCATTAATCTCTGGCATTTGGTCATAAGGCCTTTGTAGCATACCTTGTTTTTTCCTTAAACTCTAATAAGTTCTGTGGCCTCAACGAAGGCCAACAGTTTTCTTATTGGTAGTTTTAGGATATCTTCTGGTTTAAACCTCAGTTGACCAATGAATTCCTGTCTTATATCACTTAGCACACTGCAATGGCATAGTATGTGTATGGCAGTCTCTTCTTACATTTCGCACTTTCTGCTGTAGTCCGCGTCTTTTATACTGTATTTTAAGTGCTCGAATTCCCGTAATTTCTGCGCCCAAGTCTTCTCTGGTAAAAGAGATATAGATTATAGATTCGTCTTGCCTTAAATGTATGTTAAACTTAATTTCTTCTTATTTCCCTTCATTGGCCTTCCAATTTGGCGTTCCTTCTTCTTTCTAGCTTGAGTGTTCAACGTGTAGGGAAATTCCATTTATAAAATAGTTAATCGGTGGGCAGTGCCACATTCGGCTCCTTTCTCTACACTTATATCTTCAATTTTGATAGTACTTCTTTTGTTGACAATTATGTAATCGATAATTGATCTAATATTTCTCGTTGTTTGCATATACGTGTATTTATGTATGTCCTTATGTCTGAAGAAGCCGTTTGTAATTTTCAGGTCGTTCAGTTCAGTTTATTAATTGTCTTTTGCTTATTGTTTTATTCTACCAAATAAATTGACATTCTTTTTTCATATTTTAAAATGTTGTATAAAAAGGCAGAGTGATGTTAATTTTCCTTGATATTTTAAAGATTAAATTCTAAAAGTTGTTTCAGATTAAAAAAAAATGGAAGTGCCAAAGTGGCAAAGTTGCTTTAAAAGTTTGTACTGTATATATTTATTATAGTTGTTGGCTGAAATATTTAATGACAACGTTAGCGTACTTGATGTCCTCTGTAATTGACGCCTATAGAATCAAAACCCGCTAGATCCATGTTTTAAAATTTTGTCAGGAAAAAACATTAAAAAATGTCAATTTTCCAAAAAGTATCCGGCATTTCTCAATCAAAGGTTCATCAATATCATAAAATTGCACACTAATTTGTCATTTTTTGTATACCTTTACATCTTCAGAAATTTGTACTTTAATTTTGATTTAGCAGAACGAAAAATTTAGGATTTAGCAGGTTTTGATTCTGATGGGCTCAATTTATAATTATTAAACTTCTAATTTTATTTTATTTAAAGGCAACATTAAAAGATTACAAATACCGATTTGCTACCACAACTTAATAACAATATTTTTAACTCACTTATATTGCACATTAACTTTTTATGCAGCATATATTGATTTTTCTAATCAGTAGTGCCTTTGAGGCAATCTATAAATCAATTTTGTGCATATAACTTGGATGACGCTGCATGAATTAAATCTAAAACAGGCTTAGGACGAGAGCCCTGTGGGACGGTAACAGAAATTGATAGGCTTGAGCGGATGTTAGCTCATCATAAATGTATATATCAACCATTTACTTAGCATGCATGAAATAAAATTAATCAACCGCTAGAGTCTTCTTGTCTTTTGTGAGATCGGCTCGGGAAAAACAAATTAAGAATGAATATTAAAAGCATTTGCTAATACACTCACCGGCAAGAAAAACGAGCACCCTTATAATTTCTAATGAAATTGTCCTGATCTCTTGATTTTATTTTCGGTTGTTTTTACCAATTTGGCAAACAATGAAGACAGTTTAGCAGAAATCTCTAAAGATAGTTTTTAACGAGAAATGTCTTTTACATTAAAATTTTAATATTGTTAGAAATGTCGACCATATTATTGAAGTTATCATCTTACCCTTACGTTCAATTCTTACCTACTTTCAATAATTGTTTTTACTATGACATTTCTGTTTACTGATGTCATAGGTGTTTATTATTATCATCTTTGTGTTTCTTGGCAATATCAAGGTATCTTTGAGTGCAGAAATTATTATAAATATTGTTGCTCTTATTCATGACGGAAGAAGTCAAGTTTACGTATCTAACAGATACCGAGTTTTACGCAGTACAGTGCAACGTGTATCTGAGACAGAAGCTTACACTCGAGGTTCTGGAACATGTCTCCAAATATGAACTACTTACCTATTTTTTGGGACGAACGTTTTATTGTGTCTTCACTACGAAGAAATCATTCAACTGCTATAGATGCTAGAAGCAGCCTTCATCATATCAGAAACGTAAATATTAGCGAACAAACCATTAGGAGACGGTTAAATGAGACTAATCTGAATGCTCAAAGACCCACTACAAGACCCGAAATTTCCAGGGAACATCGTGTAGCCAGATTGCATTCGATTCGAGCATCAGCTGTCGAACGGAGCGGATGTATATTCCGTTATCGGACGGTAGAAAAAGTATTCAACATTGAAGCAAATAATTAAAAGCAAATTAAAATATTTCATTAATATTAATATTTATATCGACAAAAGATTAAATATTTTGTTATCGATCTCCAAAGATTAACACAAATCTTCAATACAACAGCCAAGAAATACAATATGATAATATCAGCAGAAAAAACCAAATGTATGACAACATCTAAATACCCACTACGATGTAAAATCGAAATTGATGGGAAAATAATAAAGCAGGAAGCAAGGTTTAGATATCTGGGAATAGATATAACCAGTTAAGGAGATGTTGAAGAGAAAGTACGACAACAAAGCTTAAAAGTAAGTAAAGCGGCGGAATCCCTTAATGACACAATCTGGAAGAACAAACACCTAAGACACCTAAGACAACACAAAAGCAAGAATCTATAAAGCAGCAATTAGACCTATATTGACATACACGGCGGAGACAAGACCTGACACATCTAAAACGAGACGACTACTAGAAACAATACAGATGAAAATACCCCGACGAATATGAGGGAAAAGTCTGTTGGATAGGGAGAGAAACGAAAACATAAGATCATGCAATGTAGAAGACATAAATGGATGGGTGACAAAACGGAAACAGGAGTGGAACGAACACATTAGTAGAATGGCAGAGGATAGGATAGTACGAATAGCACGAGCTAAGTCACCAAATGGACGAAGAAGTATTGGTAGAGCAAGAACTTGGTGCGATAACTTAAACAATTTAGGAGGATAATATTGAAGAAAAAACAGGCTTTAAAACCTACATACAAGAAGGAAGAATAAGAAGAAGTTATCAGTGTACCTTAAATAAAAAACCAAATTGCTATAAAAATAAAATAAAGTGAAATGACAACATTTAGTACATAATGCAGAGTATCAGTGGCGGCGAAGGAAATCTTAATTCACAAAATGTGTACTCAAATGTTCCAAATAATTTAGTCACACCAGCACAATTTGCAAATAATTATCCTATTATACCTGATCAGACAAATTAGAAGTAAACCCAATATGGAACCAAACCCAACACATGCAGTACCAGATTATGCAGTACCAGCCTATGCAGTGCCAGCCTCTGCAGTTCCAGCCCATGCAGCATCAGTCAATGCAGCATCAATCAACACAAAACCAGCAGATACAATGCACTCAAAGTAAGTACCCTCAACAAATTCAAACTAATTTTACGCAAACCAAGATAAATTCATACCTGAAACCAACACAATTACATCAAACTAGTTCAACCCTCAGCAAAAATAAAGAGACAACTGGGACAGAAAACACAGAGAACCAAGAAGTCAGCGAACATGAAATAACCGATGATGATAGTATCTACGAGCCGAATGACTTTCAGAAAATTGAATCGCGTAGACATAAACGAAAATGACAACAGGTGAGATACCCCACAAGAAATGATAATACAGCACAAACACAAAAAATCCAGCAACAGACACCAAGAACAAATGGAGCATCAAATGAGGCATACAATATAGAAAACTTGGCCCAAACATCAGGTACTTATGACAATGCTACCAAAAAACGAGACATATGGCAAGACCGGTTGTTGAACAGCAAAATGCACCAGTCACAAAATAGTAGCTTTTCACAATACCTACACCATGTAATAGAACAGCAATAAACTACAATAAACCAACTAATCCTGGAAATGAAAGAACTTAAAGAAGAGTTAAAACAGGCCATCACAAATAATTGTAATGACTAAGCTACTTCCTATTGCACTATGGAACGCAAATGGCATAAAGCAACACAAACATGAAATAGAATTATTCCTAGTAACCAACTGTCGAGTCATTATATGGCAGTGTCCGTGTTTAAAAGATATTTCTGCTTTATACATATGGCGGGCCATATGGTTTGTTTTTCGTTGTTTTAAGGTGAAGGGATGCTGGGCTTACTAGCCCACTTGAGATTGAAACCTCTGATAAGAATATATTGCAGTTTTAAGGAATGTGTAGATATTGTAATATATTTTTAATGTCAGTCGAGTTTGTAACATTCATTAGATAACATCCAAATAAAAACTTTGTTTTAAGCTACACTTGCGTATTTTTAATAAGGGTAATTTTCTGTAATCGAAAGTAATTTTCTTTAATTTAATTTCGAACCTTTGCGTAAAGTAACTCGTGGACATCCCAATGTAACACCAACAAAATTGACATACTGTTGGTCTCTGAAACACACCTTACCTCAATAACTAGTTTCAAAATCCCAAATTTTGAAGTATGCAATGCAGCCCATCCAGATATAGACCGATTAGCCAGAGCTGGGGTGGCAGTGTTAATTCGAAATGGAATTAAACACTATCTCCTTAATGAAGTAGAAAAAAATGGCATGCAGGCAACCAGCGTAGTAACAGAGGATTGGAATGGACCAATCACAACAACAGCGGTGTATTGCCCACCAAACTATTGAGCAAATAAAGAAATGTGTAAAGAATTATTTAGAAATTACGGCAACAGATTCGTAGCAGGAGGCGACTATAATGCTAAAGGCACTAGCTGGGGATCTCGTATAACAGCTCCAGGACGAGGAAGAATACTGCATCAAGTCATTCAAGAACTACACCTAAATCATATGTCCACCTATACACCAAGCTACTGGCCTACAGACCTTCAGAAATACCCATTGACTTCCTTGACTTCTTTATGACCAAAGGATTCTCCAATAATTATCTAACCATCGAACCTAATTATTCTATTGCCTCAGATCATACACCAGTAATAGCTACGATTCATACAAATATCCAAGAAAAACCAAAACCATAATCAAGCTGCCAACTGGAATCTATTAAAAGAAATATTATAAAATTAAGTAAACCTCAACATATCTTTAAAACACACCAATAATTGGAAAACCAAGTACAACTATTTACAGAATTAATACAGTATACCTTGTGGGAATCAACTCCACCATTGGTCAGAACCCAAAACAGAAGTCAGTGCCCTCTTAGTATAAGAGAGAAGAAAAAAGAAAAACGCCACTTAAGAAAGATCTGGCAAAATACAAGACACCTTGCAGATAAAACCAACTATAACAGGACAGCCAAACGTTTAAAAGATTACCTATCAAGCATTAAAAATGAGAGCTTCCAAAACTATGTCGAAAATCTAACGTCAACAGAGGATACAAATTACTACTGATGGAGAGAAACTAAAAAATTAAAGCAACTCAAAGAACATATTCCACCTATAAGGAAACCTGATGGAAGTTGGGCAAAAACAAATAAAGAGAAAGTAGAAATTTTCGCTACACATCTTGAAACAGTTTTCAAACCTCTCTCAACAAGAGAAGATACAGTTGACGAAATCATAACGTTTCTTGATGCACAAATACCATCAGATGAGCAGATACAACATACCAAATGAGGTAAGGTGCATTATAAAAACAGAGCTACACAATAAAAATTATGAAAGAAAAAGGGATACTTATGTTAATCTACCTTACTAACGCCGTCATAAGACTCAAATATTTTCCTGCGCAATGGAAGGTAGCGCAAATAATGCTAATCCCTAAATCTGGTAAACCTCAATACGAAACAACTTTTTACCGACCAATAAATCTACTGCCTGTCATGTCGAAGATTGTGGAAAAATTGCTAGCTAAGAGACTAATGAAAATTATTGCAGAAAAATAACTTCTACCTATACCCCAATATGGATTTAGAACATTCAACAATTGAACAGATCCATCGACTGGTAGAATTAATCCAAGACTCTTTTGAAAGTAAGCAGTATTGCTCAACTGCATTCATCGATGTGAGTCAAGCTTTTAACAAGGTGTGGCATCAGGGACTACTATATAAACTAAAAAAGGACCTACACCAGAACATGTATAACATACTATACTCATGCCTAAAAGAAAGATATTTCCAGGTAAAATATGAAGACGAAATAACCGGTCTCTACTTCATAAAGGATATAGAGAAAAATACCAGTTCCTTCAACTTATTATCCAGAGTAAAATTGAAGGTAAGAGAGGAATAGGACGCAAGAAAATGTCCTGGCTTCGAAACATAAGGCAATGAACAGGGATTAACGACATACAATCTCTGATACACATTGCAAGAAACAGAGAATTAATGGAAAGTGTGATCGCTAACATCCATTAGTGGATTTGCATCTGAAGAAAGGCAGGCGTTCCTTAAGGTAGTGTTCTTGGGCCGATCTTTTATCTACTATTTACCTTCGATTTGCCTACTGACAATAAAGTACATGCAGCCACATTTGCAGACGATACCGCAATAATGGCGGTACATTTAGATCCCGCTGTTGCATCAGAATAACTCCAAGAAAACTTAAATAAAGTCCAGAAATGGACTAAGAAGTGGAAGATTAATAAATCTCAAATATTACTCAACAATGCTCCCCTTCCAACGGTAGATACTGTAAGGTACTTAGGCTAACATATGGACAAGAGACTCACTTGGAAAACTCATATATGGAAAAAAAGAAAACATATTGATATCACATATAGAAAATACTATTGGTTACTTGAAAGAAAGTCCCAGTTGTCGTTGAGAAATAAACTACCAGCTTACAATGCCATACTCAAGCCAATTTGGACGTACGGACGTACGAATACAGTTGTGGGCCACTGCTTCAAAATCCAATCTAGCAATCATGGACTTATGTCAAAACAAGGTGTTACGAGCAATAACTGATGCGCCATGGTTTGTAAGCAACAAAGACATTCTCTAAGACCTTTAAGTACCAACTGTGAGTGAAGTGATAGTGTCACATAGTAATAAATATTTACAACGACTAGAAAACCATCCAAAGGTGTTAGCGTAAAATTTGTTGGACAATAGTCAACAAATTAGACGCCTTAAGCAAAAATTACCATTAGATTTACCATTCTTAAGTTAAGAAACACTGATTGTAATCGTAATTGTAATATTCATGTAGAGTAAATTGAAATATTTCTCTTCGCGCCCATATTGTAAATTTCAACAAATGTTTATGGTTACTTTTTTACTGATACACAGTAGACGAACAATAAAAAAAAATACATTTCGCTAGAGAGCATCTATCGCAGTTGGAATGCAGAGGGCTGGAGAAATGTGATGTTTAGCGATGAGTCCAGATTGTGTCAAAGTTCCCCAGATGGTCGCAAACGAGTCTGGAGAAGAGATGGTGAACTATATTCCGAGTGCACTGTTAGCCCTAAACCCCTAGAGTAAGTTGGTTGGCTTGGTATATCTTCCAAGGCGCGTACAGAATTATACGTTGTACCTAGCTAGGGTATCTCTGGCCGCTGATAGGTGCATGAATTATATACTGCATAGTATGTTGTCCCACATGCACCATTTATTGGAGACAACTTCACACTGATGTATGACAATGCCAATTTACATGTCACCCGCATTGTCAGAGAATATTAAAATGAAATTGATACTACTACCAGCGCACAGACCCGATTTAAATCATATCGAGCATGGTTTGGACAGGCTTGGCAGAAGTATTCGAAGTCTGGTACCTGCTCCCCTTACTTTATATCAACTCAAAGTGGCTCTTTTAGAGGAATGGGAAGTAATTCCACATAATGAACTTTTAAACCTAATTAATAGTATACCCAGAAGAAGGAATGCCGTTATACAGGCTTGTGGAGGATAATACTGAGGTATTAATTAAATCTAGAAGTAATTTGAATTACTTTTATTTTGTTTCTAAGATAACTGAATAGGTACAAATTTGTTTTATTTATGTTTTTTGTATTAATTTGTAAGTTTTTAGTTTTAATAAATGTTTTTCTTACGAATTTCTTACCCAAAACATAACTTAAAACCTTATATCAGAACATGCCAATCGTCGATAGAAGTTAAAATGAAATATAAAGTGTGCTACAACAATTTTATCAAAATTTCAAGGGGTGCCCGTTTTTCGAGCCGGTGAGTGTAGATGTGAGATATCTACTCGTGTAAATCTACGGATCCAAAAAACTAATAATGTGAATATATTCGTCTAATTGTATGAACGAAAGTACATATTATGATTTTAAAAGGGAACTGAAAATGTATGTACTGCAGTTCTATAATACCTATATAAAATAAAAGTCCGGAATAGTCCAGAAAAGTAAGATTTTCCTCAGAACTTTGAATAATTCAGGTATCTGAGAATTTTTTTTTTTTAGTTATTGTAGACCTATCTGTTTCCTGTCAAGACTTCGCAGCCGTTTTTTAATTATTAACAGTGTAGTGCAAAACACGCGATTTTGTGGATTTTTTGCACCCCATTAAAAAGCTAAATAGTTGACATAAAATTACAAAGATTGATTTTTTAGAACATTGAAAAAGTTTCAAAATCTTTGAAAGTTAAAAAGACAATTTTTTGCTCCGCAAACTGCAAAATAAGGTAAAATGGTTATTTGGTAGTACCTAACTATTATTAAAATTAACCTATAGAACTTTGGGGTTTCACCCAAAAGTTGAGTATTGGGGTAGTTAGCAAATTCTCAAAATTTGAGACCGATCCATTAATTAGTTTAAAAGATATTCTATTTGTTTATCCCAGAGACCTTTAAGATGCCATATTAAAGTAGAACATTTATAATATCACTATATACATACCTCTATTAAAAAAAAATGATAACAAAAATATTTATTATAGTCGAAAATATTCATGAAAATTTATTGACGTTTAGTTTATAAATATTTAGAATAAATTTAAAAATATTGTCCGTAGAAAAAATCTTTTTACATATTATTTAAAATGCTGATATTTTTTTCACAAATTTGAAAAAAAAAATAGATAGAAAATTATTCTGGGGTGATTACATAAAAAGTAGGAATTCTTTTTTTAATTCCCACTAATTTGTTTACAACAATTTAAAAAAGTACATAGTTTCATTTTAAAGATAAATACTTAAAGTTTTATTATACAGTAGATATTAATTAGAATTGAATCAAAAATTATAATTTTTTGAGAAAAATATATTTTTTTAACTGTTTAAACAAATCACATTATTTGTTAATTAATAATATTATTAAAACATTACATAATTTGTAATGTATGTCATCATCATCAATGGTGCTACAGCCCTATGAAAGAGGCTCGACCTTCCCAAGTCTATTAACGCCAGTCAGTCCTATCCATTGCCAACCGTTGCCAGTTGGCTGCGCCTATTTTTTTCTCCCAGCCTCATATACACCATCTTTCCATCTAATGTAATGTATGTAAGTTCATTAATATTTTTGAAAGCTTGAATTTTTATTTGTCTTAAGTTTAATTTTATTCCTACTTTTTACCTAGTCGTTCTAGAATAACTTTGTTTTGTGTAAAATTGTCAGCTTTTTAAATTTGGAATAAATATTTTGTCTGCGAATAACAGCTTATAAGTTATTCTAATTATTATTTTTACGTCAAAACTAACTAACTATTTTTATTATAAAAATAATTTTGTTTTAACAGTTTTTGACAGAGATTGAGACTTTAAGTTTCATTTAATATGCGTAGAATTACCGTATCTTCTTTATTTTCTGACTAATGTTATTGCAAAAAAAGATCTTTGGGATAAATATATGGAATAACTTTTAAACTAATTGATGGATTGCTCTGAAATTTTTAGGGTTTTTAAAGTACTCCAATACCCAACTTTGGGTGAAATAATACCAAAGTTCTAGGTTAATTATTTTAATAATAGTAATTAACAAATAACGATTCTGTCCTACTTTGCAGTTTGTGAAGCCACAAATCAACTTTCTAACCTTCAATAATCGCTATTTTGAAGTTTTTTCAAATGTTCTAAAAAATCAAATTTTGTAATTTTGTGTCGACCATTTAGCTTTTTAATAGATGCAAAAAATCGTGTTTTATGCACTAAATTGTTTATGATTAAAAAAGGCTCCGAAAGAAGCTGTCAGATACCTGGAACATTCGAAGTACTGAACAGGGTTTTTTTGCTTGTTTCCCTAGAGTAGAACGACTAACGGTCAAATGGGAAATACTGCACTACAAGCAGTCCGGAATATAAATTGGAATTCGTCACGTATTTCCATTAATTGATTTATTAATTATAATACATTTGCGTTGTATTATCAGAGTCACCACTTGGAAGGCACCGATAAACGACGAAACTGTAATGTGTTTAGTATAACTTTATATACCGAGTGGTTCGAAGATGACGCGACGTTAAACTGTACCTACGTACCCTCAGTAATATAGAGGCACAATTCAAAAAAGTAGATTTTTGGGAAATCGCGTTTAAAGATTCTGATTTCCAACATTGCAGCTATTTTTTCAAATAACATGCTTATTATTTAAGTTATAAATGTGAAATTTGGCAGATTTGTTATTTGATAATGGCACTATAAACAGCAATGAGAAAAATATTAATATAAATAAATTTCACTAATTACATGTAATTGAAAAAAATCCTTTCAAGTTAGTCCCATATAGTACAAAAAAACATAACAGAAAAAGGAACTGTTTAAGTTTGATCCCTTATATTAGCGATCTACATATTATGAATTAGACCCATTTATTTATTATATTTTGCATAATATAACGGCTCAAATAAAAACTGTCCTATATAATACAAAATGTTAAAACACAAACTCACCAGGATTTTCGTCATAGAAAGACATGTTACTGATTGCTGCGTTGTAGCAGTAAAAACCAGAGGTGGCCAGGGAGAGTGAGAGAGACGCACAACCGGTAGAGAATTTCATTTTGTGCCCTTATCATTTAAAATCACAGTTAACACAAATTTTGAGTTGAGTCCTTATATTACTGAGGGTGCGTGTAGGTCTCGTATATCTGTACAATTGTACATACTTAGGGCCGGTTGTTCGAACGCTAATCAACAATGATCACTATCAAATATTTAATTACTGTCACCAACTGTCAATGTCAACTTTGATTGGGTTGCTGAAAACATAATTGATTATAATTATGAGATTTATTAATCAATTAACATAACAATTATTAACATAATTGATTAACTAATTTCATAATTATAATCAATAATTATGTTTTCAGCAACCCAATCAAAGTTGACATTAACAGTTGGTGACAGTAATTAAATATTTGATAATGATCATTTCTGATTAGCGTTCGAACAACCGGCCCTAAATGATACACAATGAAGATATAGGTACTTATTCAGAGGAGTTGATTATTCTGAAAATTGAATATATCACAATAATAAGAAGAACGCACTCACGTTTCTAGTGAAACATGTACACAGTACGGCTATGAAAGTTCTTTCATTCTTTTTATTGGCGTTCCTCCCATACTTCTTTGAGTTTCTATTTACGGGCCTGATCCACCCTTTTTTCTGTCCAATATTCAGTTTATCCCAAAGCAGTAGAAGGTAGGTACTTTTCAGTGATCACAATAGAAGATACTTCAATGATTTGTGACTCTGTTCACGCTAGATCCTGAAGTTTGAAACGAAAATTACAATAGACTACCCCAGCTAATTGAAATAACATTCGAAAATAATATCTCAACCAACTAAGATAGCTATCGTTTACCGTAGCTTAGCTCAGTCCAGTCTCGCAGGGTGTGTGTTCGTCTTGTCCTAATCTTAGATATGAACTCTGAAAATTTAGAATGAAAGCAAACAAAACCGTAATTTTAAATAATTATGTTTATTGTTCAATAAAAATATAATAAAAATATGACTTTTTTTATGATAAACAAAAATATTCAACTTCTTGCCAGAAACTAACAATTTCTAGATTATACTTATGGCTTTTGGTATCTGGTTCGATGGTAACTTCTTGATGTCGAATGGTATTGCTGTTGGTTCTGCAACTGGCTCTGGTGTTGTAGGTGTTCAGGGCCACCAGGCGTACAGGTGTTGGTCGTTGCAGTCTGGATGATTTGGTTGCAATCTAGATTTCATGTTCCTCGTTCTTGTATCGCCGGCGATTTGAGGATACTTGAAGCTGCCGGAGGGAGAAAACTGGTTTTATTACCAAAAACTATAAGATAAAAACACATATCAAACATCAAGAAGAGAAACCAAAGACGAGCCTTTGGCAAACAATCGTAAAAAGTAGTTATTAGCAAAGGAATAAAATAAAATTAATACTGACGGGACCAGTCAAATAATTTGATTACCCACATGCATATATGTAAGTTAAAAAGATATATTTAAAACTAAAATATCAGAACACATACTTTGACATTGGAGGTTAGGTTAGATATGTAAAAATATGAAAAAAAGCTGTATGAAAAACTCATCCACAAGAGAATATTAAGTGTTGATGGAAAATAAATCTAATATTCGAATTACATGCCTATTTAAGGAATAATTCTTCCCTTACATTTTCAGTCTGTCAGCGGTATGGAGACCTACACAGAGGAGAGGAATGGAGATAGGACGACCTTGAAATTTGTGTACACGATTTTGCCTGTTTGCTTGGTTTCTCGCTAGGGCGGCGCTGGCGTAGAGATAGATGCTTGTTTTGCATTGGAGTGAATGTGAAAATTTCGAAAATAATTAATTATTCGTACTTAATATAAGATTACTGGTTTTGGTGGTTAATATTATTTAAATATGAGTGCCAAGAAAGCTTACACTAAAAGAACTTGCTTCGTACCTCGTTCCGATAAAAAATTCAAAAGGGAACTTAACGAAGTTAATACAAGACTTTTTATAAAGATTTGTCTTTATGTTATTTATAACGTTCACGGATTATATCAGCTTGTATGTTATTTCCTTCGGTGTAAATAAAATTTGTATTTTACCTGTCATTGGTTTTTATTTTAACCTGAAAATTATAATGATAATAGTAGGTAAGAGGATCTTGAAAATTTTTCTGTCGAAACAATGCATTTTTTGAGACAAAATATTTCATAAAAGTCAGACAGACTGTGGTCTGTAGGTAATTTACATATATTTTTATTAACTAAATTTAAACATTTGTATATAAACTTTCAGAATATAAATGAAATGTACAAAAGAAGAAGCATTTTAAATTTTGATAAAAGGAATATTTAAAAAAAAAAATTGATCAATAAACTTCAAATAATTTAAATAACTTTTTAAACTTTTTAACTTTTTAAAAACAATTAAGTACAGTTAGTTAAATTTTTTCAACTAACAAACTTTTTGATATCAATTAATTTGCAGTTTAAAAACCATTGGTATATAAATGTGGCAGTTAGATAATGACAAAATATTTCCGCTTCAAAATAAGCTGTCCCACATTAAAGTAATGACAAATTTAAATTTGATTTCACTCCTCCATCTACAATGGTATAGAAAGAATACACTTTTTACCACATGTCGATATGTTATAAAGTTAAAATAATTTATTTTTGGCATAAAACATATTTAGCACTAATCAACCAATAAATGAATGTCTAATTACGCTAAAAACATTAATAAAATGAGTTAAATATTAAATAAGTTCATAAGAGCTAATGTATTTGTAGCATCCATTCGAACACTTGCGCCTCTGGCGGCCAATGCTGAAAGCTGAATTAGAGGTTGAAAAGTTAGCCCACAAACGATGCATTGCGTTTCCACTCCTTCTTACAGGTCTCCATAGTCAGCGGGTAGGGATGAAGTGTCACTGTCATTGAAAACGACATTTGAAATGACGACCAAGTACGTAGGAAGTAGCAGGCATGTTCCGTATTGAAAGACAGATATTTAGAGAGTAAGGATATACAGGGTACGTTCAGTATGTTCAGTTGATGATTTAGATGTTAGATCAAAAGAGATATATTAAATATAAGATAATAAAAGAGGGTGCCAACGAGTTCTTAACGAAGAAAACAGGTAAAACAAATAGAAGAAAATTATTAATAAAATTTTAGAGAAAATAAAGTAAAATAATTATTTAAAAATAAAATAACAAAGATACGACGTTTGTAACGTTACACACTCCTCTCACCCATCAGAAAAATGTTGAACACAAGTGAGAAATTTTTCTCAAAGAAAACAGGAACGTTACAATTTTTTCCTCCGATCCTTAATCCAAGGAAACCAGGTTCAAATTCTAATATTATCCTACAAAAACCTCGAATTAATTCCCTATATAATCTTCTGTATAGGCGAGCATGGTAGGTTTTTAACCAATAACTGTGGACTGGATCAGGATATAATATGTTATTAAAAGAAAAAGTATATAATACTAAGAACTTCAACATATAAAATGGGATGAAATGATTGACTGGTATTAGTATAAGCTAAGAATAAAAGTCGAAGGACCACTAACATTAAGATAACGACATTTGTTTTACTATACAGGAGATGAAGATAAAACAATATGTGGAATCGGTTTTATATATAGCAGATTTAACAAAAGCATTGTTAGCATTAGCCTGGGCAGCGTTTGGTAAATTAAACTATGTATTTAAATCGGACTTAATGCCTCAAAATGAAAATATTTGACCAGTGTGTGTTACCTGTACTCATCTCTGGGCGAAATATTAACACTTTTTACAAAACAGGTACCTAGTGAATAAGAATCGTTTAACTCAGAGGGCTATGGAGAGCCAGATATTGGGTGTCTCCTTGCGAGATCGAATCCCAAATGAAGAAATACGTCGTAGAACAAAAACAACAAACGCTGTCGAAAGAATAGCGTCGCTAAAGTGGAATTGAGCAGGTCACGTCGCCATATTATCAGACAATCGATGGACAAAACGTATTGTCGAGTGAAGGCCACGACAAGAAGCACTAGGTATGTAGCAGAGGACTACCAGCCACCAAATGGACCGACGATCTGAACCATGTTATCAGACAAAGACATATGGAAAGAGCTGAGGGATACCTATATACAGCAGTGGACGCGTACAGGTTGATCACATATAGACTAGCAGAACTTTGATCAATGAAACAAATAACCATACTAGAGGATATGTAGCTGAGACATGGACCTTAACAAAATGTAACTTAAAAAGCATCGAGACTTTTGGAACTCTGCTTATAGAGAAGAATATTAAAAATATCATGGACTGATAGAATTCCAAATAAAGACATGGAAAAGAAACAGAACTGGTCACCCCTATACAAACACGAAAACTGGAATATTTGGTCACATGATAAGGGGATTAAAATATGAAATACTTATTGAGACTTAAAATACAGCGCGAAGTATTAAACGAAGCAGATCTGCAGGTCGAAGACAGAATTCTTGGTTAAAGAGTCTACGTGATTTGATTTGTTTAGAGCAGCATGACAGGTACAGAAGATGAATTATTCCTAAGTCGTTAAAATTCCCGTATTGCTGAATTGTTTTTGTTATGGATAAAGAGGATCTGAACGCAGGGTGTTCTACGGAAATTTTTACGGAATTCGAGGTATTTCTCTGAATTGGTCTCAATCTTACTTGGATAATAGGAAACAACTAGTTAGAGCAAATTATACAGACTCTAGTCTCAAAAACATTGTATGTGGGGTACCACAAGGTTCAGTATTGGCTCTTCTATTTTCCTTATCTCTATAAATGACATGACTAGTTTAAAAATTGATGGAAAAATTTTCCTTTTTGCTGATAGCAGTATTACTTGGAGCAACTCAAATATTGCAACTCTTCATGCTACTATAACTTCTGATGTATTCGCAATAAAAACCGTCTATTTTCGGTCCGATTTTAATTTACTCTTTTAACGTAGATAAAACAGTAGCATTATCCTATAAAGGAGCTCTTCAACCCTTACCTGTTAATAACAGCCAGATCAGTACCGTTGATTATGTAAAATTTCTTGGAATTTTTTTAGATAGCAACCTTAAATGGTCCCTTCATAACGATGTAGTAAGTAAGAAACTATCCTCAGCTTGCTACGCAATAAGATCTGTTTCGAAGGAATTCAATTCCTATTCCATAGCCTCTTTCAAAATACCATATTTTTCTTTGTTCGGGTCGCATCTTCGATATGGTCTTCCTTTTTGGGGTTCTGGTACAGCTGCGTAATCCGATATTATTTAATTACAAAAAAAGAGCAATAATATATCTGTTTGGCCTCAAAAGAACAATACATTACAGAAGCTAGTTCAAAGATCACGGGTTTTTAACACTTCCTTTTTTATATATTTTAGAAACTGTTTGCTTAATTCGTAAACATCTATAAATATGTCTTTCCAGTAAGACCTAATTATGACTATTCCACCAGAAATTCTACCTTTGACATCTATTTACCTATCCAGTCCACTGAGTTAGTAAGGAAATCTATATTATATTCTGCAAAAAAGCTATACAACATTCGCAAATCTTCGATAACCTTCGATACAAATCTTCTTCCGCAACTTAAATCTGCAACATCTTTACCCCATTTCCGTAAAATGACAAAAGCCTATCAATCTGAAAGACCATATTATTCAGTAGAAGAATTTCTTAATCAATAACTAAGAAATTACAGAACCCTTACGTACAAGTACCTAGTACTTTTATCTATATTTGGGTATCATATGTAGCAGCTTAACTTATTAAACTTATTAGTTCCTAAGGTTGATTATTTACAATTTATTTAAATTTTGCAATAGATTGTTTTTGTTTTACCTCATTTTTTTGACTTATATTGACGATAAGTATATGTAATTTTAGTAAATCGTATTTGTTATTGTTTTGTTTTTCTGACTGGAATCTTTGTCTATAAAATTGTAAAATTTTCAACGACAATAAAGCATATTATTTATATTTTATTCTATTCTATTCTATAAGTGGGATCCTGTCAAACTAGTAAAACTTGCTGAGCTGGAGCCAAAACACAAATAATTTGCTTTCTTTCCGATCGTCAATAAAACGGATTTATTTATTAAACAGTTTAATAACACATAAAATTTGTATGTATTTCGTTAATATTACCAATTCAACTAATTTTATAAATACGGTATAATGTACCAATAACATAATTTTCTAGCTAACTAACGGAGGTTTAAGATTTGGTCAGTTTAAAGTGAAGCTAATTTTATCAACTGTATTAAATCTACATTATTTCATCATTAAAAATTAAAGTTCAATTCATGCTGATTCTGTTAAAAAAAATAGAGCATGAATATGATCACAGTTGCAGATAATAATTTCATCAATAGTTTCTAATACTCTGTATTATTTATAAATACCTCTTAAAATTAATATTTTTCTATAAATTTTATGAAACGTTTACTTGGAATCGCATTAAAAAGTATTAAACACAGTGGCTTTATTTATAATCAAGTAATACATTAATTTAAAAATTCATCCACATAAAACATTTTTTGTAATAAAAAATATAAAAATAATATTCTTGTCAGGGTCATAATCTGAATGCGATCCTGAGACTATTGGCACTCAGTACCCCCAACAGTGCTGTCAACCATAGTTTGAGAATCTGCCATACCGTGTAACCAACCGTACCAATAATTTTGCTTGGTATAAAATAATAAAGAAATAAAAAGAAGAAGAAAAGAGTGTATTCATAAAAGCGCCTTATTATAATGTTACGTAGCTTTAGTCACGCTTGCACGAAAATTGTAAAACGTGAAAATTCCTTGTCATTAGCCGATCTTCATAGAGAAAGAAGTCAAACGGGTGAGCTTTTAGACCAGTCAATATCTCAAGAAGATATCAGATATAGGAAAAAGTCGCCTATGATGGCATACCTAATTTTAACTCAATTTTTTAAGTGTCTTTAAAATTTTCTAAGCATTTTTGTGGTGCCAAGGGATTCGAACTTAAGCTACATTTTAAGTTTTGTACAATATAATATTGATTTTGAACGTTTTTTGCACGCTTTTATTTTTTTTTTAATTAGCAAGTATGCCATCATAGGTGACACACGTTTCCTATGATGGCACACTATTTATTTTAAAACAAAAGAACTTATTTTTTATGTTTTATTACGAAAAATAACAACAAGAAATAAAAAATAAATTAGTAATGTTCTATTAACTTAATTAAAAGATTATTAAGCAAATAATATTATTTATAAACACAATTCCCATAATATAAACTGTTTTACTTTTTTTTTCACATCCGCACATTATGCATGGTGCCATGAATGGCATGTCTGACACCGAATCCATATTTCTTTTGATTTAGATTTTAGGGAGTGCAGTTCATTACAATACATCAACCAATCGACATCAGGGTTGTTGTCTCTAAGATCATTCCAGATTTCCGCAATTTCTTCTTCTTAACTGCTATTTTTTCCACGAAAACTTTCTTCGTGGCCCTTCTTGGCAGTTTTTTTCTTTATTAAATTGCTTTTTCTTCTTACTTCTGTCTGAGCTCAAATCAGGTCTGGTGTATAATTGAGCATACCGTTCTTCCCACGTTTTCGCTTTTTTTCATTTTCTGGTTTATAAGAGGTTTACAATTTTACAATACTGGTCCTTATTTTTTGTACAAATGAAGGTCCACACACATTAGCTTTTGGCATTTTAATTTCAGATTTCGAAGATATTTCATCATTAGTATTTTTGGAGTTGGATGCTTATAAACGCTTTTCTTCTGGGCTTTTTATGATGGCATACCTATGCCATCATTGGATACCCTGAATTGTGTCATCATAGGCAAAAATCGGCATTTTATTAAAAGAAGAGAAAAAATCTTAAATCGAAAGATAACTTCAAAATAACGCACACAACAAACATAATATGTCTAACAAATATATTCAAGGCGTTATTTAATCTTTTCTTCTATTTACTTTACTGTATTCTAAATTTTAATTTTGTGTAATATTACTACGGGACTTGCCGAAAAATGTATAATTTTCCTACTCTCACAAAAAGCATCAGAGCACCATAAACTTTATATGAAACTACAAACCGACTATCTAGCATACACTTAATACATCAGTTTTCAGAATAAGTGTACTGCGTTCCAAAATAAACTCACTATGCCGTCATAGGCACTATGCCATCATAGGCGACTTTCCCTAATTTAAATAGATTAAAAAATTATTGGTCATTGTTTCCTTTATCATAAGTATACCGTTTGTTGTAGAATAATATTAAAAAGAGTACCTACGTTTAACAACATTAATTAACAAAATTACAAAGCACATTACAATATATTCGAAGAACGGAGAACTAGCAAAATAATTCTACTATTCACAAAAGGATATAAAAACATCGAAAACTACACAGTGGCGGATCCAGCAGGATAAAGTATCGTCAAGAGGGGGGGCCCATTGGCTAAATTTCTTTGGAAAATAAATGAATAAATGAATACTTTTATAATCTTTATATTTATATAACTTGGTTTGAGAGGGGGGCCGATCGCCCCCATCGCCCTCCCCTGGATCCGCCACTGAAACTACAGAGGTACAGCCTGTCAAATACACGGTGATACTTGGTCGTATTGATATTGGGCTCCAACTAATATAGCAGTCAGCAGAAACACAATTCACCGAATGCGTTCCCACTTATTTGTATACGCAAGTGGACAAACTCATTAAGTATCACCGTATATTTGACTGTATCACCTTGTTAAATAGTATCCTAAAACTTGCAACTAAAATTTTACAAGAACTAATGAATCAAAGAATATGTTTAGCAGATGAACAACAGGGTTTTCGTACCGGAAGATGGTGTATAGATGCAATATTCATCATAAAGCAAATTACTGACAAAACACTAGAGTATAATCGACCAGCATTTCTATGTCTGATTGACTTAAAGAAATCATTTGACAGAGTAAGACTCAAATATGTCATCCATCTTCTGTATAATAGATAAGTTCCCCTAAATATAATAAAAACTATTGAAAACATCTGCTAAAACAACAAAATGGAACTCAGAATAGATGGGCAACTTATCTAAAAAACCTATAGACAAAGGCATAGAAATAAAACGGGAGCACTTATTGAGATGAAGTCAATAATTTATAAAGCCAGTGTAAGACCAATAATGACATATACATCGGTAACAAGAAGATACAGCCACAACACAAAGACTACTAGAAACGGCAGAAATGAGAGTACTGAGCAGAATTACAGGAAATACGCTGAGAGCTCGACAGAGGAGTGAAGACATTAGAAGAAAATGTAACGTACAGTGTATAAACGAATGGACACTAAACAGAAAAAAGAATGGAATAACCACATAAGCAGAATGGGGGAGACACGTGTGGTCAAAATAGCAAGAGATAAATCACCAATCGGTAGAAGAAGTATCGGTCGCCCACGCAAAAGATGGAGTGGCAAACTTACATTGAGGTATTAAGGCGCCAATGGACAAACAAAATTGCTTATAAAGAGGAGGAAGAAGTAGTTAAAATATTAGAAGAGTTACCCCGTCGAAATAGCCCCGTCGAAAAAGCTCCGACAAAATATCCCCAACATAATATCCCGCACACAAAATAGCTCCGCCAAAATAGCCTGCAGACAAAATAGCCGCGGAATAATAGCTCGTCCACAAAATAGCCCCGACAAAATAGTTCCGACAAAAAAGCTCCCCTCAGAATTCATCATGAAATAATCCCTTAAAAATACATTTTTTCGGAAATGATAATTATCCTCTATTCAGATGTTTATCTTAACCACATTAAATAAAAATGGTCTTTTCAGAGACTCGAACCCTGTCTTCTGTTTCGATTGAATATGTTCTGCTTTTCGATTAAATTCAATGTTCAAGCCAGCTCCCGTAAGCCATCTGCTTCTTGGAAGTTGGAACATTTAATTTAAGCGAAAATTAATGTTTATTTGTGATATAAACATTGTTGTCTGATTTCTGACAGCAGTAAAATGTATTTTAATTAAATAAATTAGATACATTCTTCTTTTTTTTTGTCAAATAATTTAAATAAAAAAAAAAGTTTTTGGACACCTTGTATAAATAATTGTGTAAATGTTTATATTACTGAATAAAGAATTAAATAAACTTTCAAATGAGCTAGCATACGATCCCTATTCTCATTTAAAAAAAATCATCGATTACGTCGTCACGCCCAGATGGATGACGTCACTAGTATGACATAAATACCAAAATATCGTAATTTAAAATAAAAATCGACCTGTTTTAGGATTTTTCCTTAACATCGCGGGTTTACGACATAACGAATTTATTCCTTTCATTTGCACCATACTGTATGTCTGAATTGCCGATATGAATGAGTCAGATTAATTAAATTATTAGAAGAATTTTTTTACTAAGCAACAACATTTTTGTTTAATTTATTAATATTTTGTATTTTGACTACGACATCCGAAGTGAAAGTCGAAACGGTAATAAAATAATTTTTTTTATGTTAAATTGAGGCTTATTTCCCAATTAGAATAGTGATTTAAATTAAATGGTACTCCGTTAAAAGGTAAAACTTTTTTCAACCTACCTCTACCGAAAGTGTACTTTTCCGGACCTGATTGTAGGGAGCAAAGTTGTACTTTTCCTCCCTAGGGAGGAAAAGTAAAAATGACGTCATAGTATTTCATAGTATTTTCTATTACGTAAGTATCTATACAGTTTAACGTTTATTTAAAAACACTCTGTATTTTGCAAAATGGTAAAAAACAGTAAATTGTTATTCTGATTTAACAATGTTTACATTAATAATTTGACTTAAATTTGACAGTTGACAGTTATATTGTACCTACTTGTTAGTTTTAGTACTAATAAATTTTGTTGGTTAGTTACATAAATAAATTAAGTAAAAATGAAAAAATGACTTGTTATTTGAGGAAGGTGGAAAAACCATATGAATAACATGGGAGTAAAGTGCCTTTTCCTCCCTTGTTATACAAATAGCTATTTCCACCTACCTCTACCGAAAGTATACTTTTCCGGACCTGATTGTAGGGAGCAAAGTTCCTCTCTAGGGAGGAAAATATTTTTCTTCCCTAGGGAGGAAAAGTAAAAGTGACGTCATGGTATTTCATTCATGAAATATAACTTATTGATGCCCTGTACAATATCTATTTTCTATTACGTAAGTATCTATACATTTTAACGTTTATTTATAAAACACCCTGTATTTTGCAGAATGGTAAAAAACAGTTAATTGTTATTTTGATTTAACAATGTTTATATATCAATCGGTTTTAAAACATCTTGCGACGTTGTCCGATGCCTAATTTCCATGACACTCTATCATCCCATTGCCCTCTCTAAGATCTCTTGCGCTCATCGCCTTCGTTACTCCCTCTCTCCAAGATTTCTTGGGTCTTCCTCTCTTTCTGCGGTTTGTTGGTACCCATTGCATAATTATTTTAGGGAGTCTTGAGTTATCCATCCTCTGGACGTGTCCGTACCATATCAGCTGTTTTCTTTCTATGTCTGTTGTTAAAGAGCCGTCAACCCCCATTCGCTGTCTTATCTCATCATTACGTATTCTCTCTCTGCGTGACACTCCTACTGATCTTCTAAAAGCGTCCATTTCTACTGCCTCCAGTTTTCTTCTGTTGTTTTCGGTTATCCGCCAAGTTTCTGCTCCGTACAATAGACTGCTTTTAATAAGAGATTCGTAGATATTGTGTTTTCTTCTTTTTCCTATTTCATGATTCCACAGTACGCTGTTTAGACAACCTATTGTTTTTCTGGATTGTGTTATTCTTCTCTTTATTTCTTCATCATCTTTCCCCGTTGTGTCAAAAACGATTCCTAGATATGTGTAATGGTCACAGGGCATGATGATTTCATTATTTTCTAATGTGATGTTCGATAGTTCGGTACCTATTGGCAGGTATTTTTTTTTTCTGTATTAATTTCTAGTCCCCACTTTCTATATTCTTCATATAACAATGTTTACATTAATAATTTGACTTATATTTGACAGTTGACAGTTGACATATTGTACCTACTTGTTAGTTTTAGTTTTAATAAATTTTGTTGGTATGTAACTACATACATAAATTAAGTAAAAATGAAATAATTGCTTGTTATTTGAGGAAGGTGGAAAAACCATATGTATAACATGGGAGTAAAGTGCCTTTCCTTCTCGGGAGGAAAAGTAACACTTTCCTCCCTTGTTATACAAATAGCTATTATTGGGGGTGTTGTCACCGGGGCTGTTTTAGCCGGGGCTATTCTGTGTGCAATCTATTTTGTCGGGGCTATTTTGTTTACGGGCTATTTTGTCGAGGCTATTTTGTTACCGGGCTATTTTGTCGAGGCTATTTTGTTACCGGGCTATTTTGACGGGGCTTTTTTAAAGGGGCTGTCTTGACCGGGCCATTTTGACGGGTCACAATTAGAAGAAGTTAAAATATTATGTTTATATGGGAAATTATACTAACTGTAATTTAAGTGTAATCTTTAAATAATAAAAGTAGTAAGTCTTCTAATAGTCCAGAGTAATAAGGATTTTCTCGGGACACTCAAAGATCCAGGTAGCTGACTACTTTTTTAGTTATTGTAGACATATAGGAAGAAAACCTACCTGTTTCCTGCCTAGAATTCGCGTCCGTTTTTTAATTATTAACAATTTAGTGCAAAAATCGCGATTTTTTTGATTTTTTGCACTTGATTCAAAAGCTAAATAGTTGACATAAAATTACAAAATTCAGTTTTTTAGAACATTGAAAAACCTTCAAAATGCCGATTTTTGAAAGTTAAAAAGTTAATTTGTTGCTACGCAAACTGCAAAATAAGTTAAAATCGTTATTTCTTAATAACTTTTACTAAAATACCTTAGAACTTTAGTATTTCACCAAAAGTTGAGCATTGGCGTACTTAACAAACCTTCAAAATCTGAGACCGATCCATTAATTAGTTTAACGGGTTATTCTATTTGTTTATCCCAGAGACCTTTATTTTGCAATAAGATAAAACAGAAAATAATGAAGATAGGGCAATTCTGAGTACGCCAAATGAAAGTAGAAGAGTGATAGTATCAAAATGTATTAAAAAAAGATAAAAAAAATTAATATAGTCAAAAATCCTAATTCCAAATTTTTGAAATATTGTAGTTTAGAAACATTTAGAACAACTTTAAAAATGTTGTCCGTAGAAACATTATTTTTATAAATTCGAAAAGATATCTAGTATTTTAACACGAATTTTCAAATAAAAAAAATTTAGCCTGGGTTCATTTGGAACAAAGTTAGCCATATGTTTTATTTAATTCACAGCTAATTTGTTTATAATAATTAGGGAATCTCATTAATGCCATTTTAAAGAATGGGATTTGTATTTTTTCCTAAAAAAATTGCACAAACATTGTACTTTCACAACACCCTCTACGATTTTTCAAAAATGTAGTTCAAACGATTACTAGGGGAACCTACAAATCCACCGAGTTAAAATACTGAAAAAGCAATTTCAAACGAATATAATTTTCTGTATCTCCGGATCAACTCAATGGATTTTCATCTTTCTTTTTTTAATTTGTATGTAATTTCTACGTACATTACAAATATGCAATAATTTGTTTATAAATTTATTAATTAATAAACAGCCTAATTTGTTTAAACATTTCTTGAAAAAAGTAATTTTTTTAGAAAAATCTATTTTTTTTAATCATAGTTTCATTAATGATCATAGAAAAAGTTAAAGTACACTTTAATAAATAAATGATTTTTATTATATAATTATTTATTGAAGATAATTTATTTATTAAAGTACCACCTTAACTTTTTCTATGATTAATAACGATACATAGTATGATTAAAATCATGGATTCTTGTAAAAAAATTATTTTTTCAAAAATTGTTTTAACAAATTAGACTGTTTATTGATTAATAAATGTCTAGACAAATTGCATATTTGTAATGTACAGAAAAATTACATACAAATTAAATAAAGAACGATCAAAATATATTCAGTAGATCCCGAGATATAGAAAATGATAGTAGTTTTAAGATGCCTTTTTTAGTTTTTGAACTCGTGCATTTGTCGACTCCCAGCTCCCCCTTCACTTACCACGACTAGTCACTAATTGAACTACATTTTTAAAAATTCGTGTAAAATACCAGCTTTTCTAATATGTAAAATGATTTTTTCTACGGACAATATTTTTAAAGTTATTCTAAATATTTATAAACTACAAAATTTCACAAATTTGGCATTAGGATTTTTGACTATATTATATAATTTTTTTCTCTTTTTTAGTACATTTTGGTAGCATCGGTTTTCTACTTTCTTTTGGCGTAAGCCGAATTGTCCTATCTTCATTATTTTCTGTCTTATGTTATTGCAAAATAAAGGTCTCTGGGATAAACAATTAGAATAACTCTTAAACTAATTAATGGATCGGTCTCAAATTTTGAGGGTTTGATATGTACCCCAATACTCAACTTCGCGTGAAACAATAAAGTTTTAAGGTAGTTTTAGTAAAAGTTATTAACAAATAACGACTTTCACTTATTTTGCAGTTTGCGTAGCAACAAATTAACTTTTTAACTTTCAAAAATCTTTTTTTAATGTTGTAAAAAATTAAATTTTGTAATTTTATTGCAACTATTTAGCTTTCGAATGGGGTGCAAAAAATCGAAAAAATCGCGATTTTTGCAATAATTTGTTAATAATTAAAAAACAGACGCGAACTCTAGGCAGGAAACAGGTAGGTTTTCTTCCTATAGGTCTACAATAACTAAAAAGTAGTCCTGGATCTGTGAGTGTCCCGAACATGGTCTATTTTTAGTTTATTACCCTGGAGTATAAATGTAGTATTCTCTTTCTCTCTCCGATATATTTTATGCTAAAGTCCAAATCGAGCCTTGGCCTCCTCCAAACTGTGCCTCCAACCTTACGACCTTACCGGTCCCGCGCCGATCTTCTCCAGGTTCTCAAGTCTAGCAAATTTTGCGCGTCCGCTAACACTTCATCCTCCCACCTTTTCCGTAGCCTACTTTTTGGTCTTGCGCCCTGCATTTTACAATCTAGCGCTTTCTGAGGGATTTTTTTCGGAGCCTCTTTAAACGGTTGGGAGAGTTTATGGTTGTGTTGTACCTAGATCTACATACTCTGTTTTCGTTGTATGTAGTAGTCTTACATGTGGCTAAATGTGATTGTAGGCTTACTACATCAGTTGTAATATGTGTGCTACATTTGTGGTACACACCATGTGGTAGTTGGGGTAAAAAATATTAAATGTAATTTATAAAAAACTGGAATTTATACTGAATATTGGTAAAATAATTAAGTTATTAATTAAACCTAATTAATAACTTACACCAAGAGAAAATTCAACAATAAAATGGATTTATGATCTAAAATTCCACTTTAAATACAGAAAAGATTACCTTACTTATATGATTTTGAAGTGATAATTTATAATCGGAAATCAGAATTGCCAATAAACGAATAATTTTATAACCAGTTGGAAGTAAATGAAAATTAGTATATATATATATATATATATATATATAAATCTGTAGGAAATATCAGGTATGTGGTCTATAATAAAAAATCTTTATTTTTTCTAAAAACTCAATATTTCGCACATTTTTTTGATGGCTTCTTCAGGAGTATACTGTAACAACAAGTTTAACAACTTACAAAGACGTACAAACTAGATTTTAAAATACTTACAGAAAGTTAAAAGATTTCACAAATAAATAACATTGACATTAAAATAAAAATTGTTACTGTCATATATTAAAATGCATCTTAAAATTAATATAAGGAAAGGTCTGAAGCACGTTCGTTACAGTAATAAGACAAAACACATAAAATGACTCAAACGCAAAAAATAACAACAAACGAACAATTAGAGGAATACTATTACTTTAATTATTAAGGTTAGTTGTTTATTAAGGCGAGTGTTAACTTAATGATTACTGTAAATTTTATTCAATATATTACAATATATGTTACTTAACTGTCCAGTGTCTGTTTTGTCCAAACATATATTGTAATATATTGAATAAAATTTACAGTAATCATTAAGTTAACACTCGCCTTAATAAACAACTAACCTTAATAATTAAAGTAATAGTATTCCTCTAATTGTTCGTTTGTTGTTATTTTTTGCGTTTGAGTCATTTTATGTGTTTTGTCTTATTACTGTAACGAACGTGCTTCAGACCTTTCCTTATATTAATTTTAAGATGCATTTTAATATATGACAGTAACAATTTTTATTTTAATGTCAATGTTATTTATTTGTGAAATCTTTTAACTTTCTGTAAGTATTTTAAAATCTAGTTTGTACGTCTTTGTAAGTTGTTAAACTTGTTGTTACAGTATACTCCTGAAGAAGCCATCAAAAAAATGTGCGAAATATTGAGTTTTTAGAAAAAATAAAGATTTTTTATTATAGACCACATACCTGATATTTCCTACAGATTTATTTATTGTTTTTGGTCGAAATAATCACTTTGAATATATATATATATATATATATATATATATATATATATATAATATCGGTTTATCGGTTTACAACGTTCTTCGACGTCTTCCGATTTCCAGTCTCCATCTCGTTCTGTCATTCCATAGATCGTCCTCGAGTTCTATGTCCCTGATTTCTTTATCAACTCCTTCTCTCCAACTTCTTCTAGGCCTTCCTGGTCTGCGCCTTCCTCTTGGTTGCCATTCGAGGATTTGTCTTGGTATTCTATTATCCGGCATTCTCCTTACGTGTCCGTACCAGCTGAGTTGTTTCGTCCTGATGTCGTCAATAATAGTATGTATAACCCCCATGATTTCTCGGACTCTCTCGTTTGTTATTCTGTCGCGTCTAGATATTCCCGCCGAACGGCGCCAGAAGTCCATTTCTGTTGCTCTAAGCATTTTCTCTGTTCTGTCTTTTAGGGGCCAAACTTCGCATCCATATGTTGTGATGCTTTTTATTATAGTGTTATATATTCTTTTTTTATTTTCCTTAGAAATATTTTTATCCCACAGTACGCTGTTCAGTAAGGATATGCCTTTCCTTCCCTGTATATTTCGTTCCTTTCGTTCCTGAAAACTAGTATACGGGGTCCAAATATGGGGAATTTCAAAAAATAAATGAGAATTGAATGGAAATAATTGAAAATTTAATTCGAAGAATAATGATTAAATAGAATATTAATTTAGTTGATAGAACAGTTGAGAGCCAAACAGAAGAAAAATAGTCAAACAAAAGAAAAGGTTAATAAATTAATAAAATGAAAGTAAATTGCAATAAAATAATTATTAGAAAAAAAAGTAAACATGTGACATTTCTAACATTACAATTTCCTATCCTTTTTCGATTTTCCGATAAGTCATTTACATATATTATGGTATTGTTCTATGGTAGATCTTTTTTGTGAGCGTTTGTAGATTGCGTGTGTTGTTTTGTTGTTTTCTTTCTTCCCTTGTTTATCCCTTGTTTATAAATGACAATGACTCTTCCGCAAACTACAAAATCTTCTGCAAACTTTGGTTGCATAACCTGTATCCTCTATTGTAGCTAACACATCCAGAAAAGGAAGTGAATTGGTTATTTATTTTTTTATGGTGAATTTGATTGATTCTTCTTTACGGTTGCTGTTCATAAGAAATTTATTAAATACTTCTGGTCCATGAGTCCAAAAAGACAACACATCATCTCCATCATACTGTGGGTTGTTTGTCTTATTTGTGCAAAAAGTTTTGTTCGAAATCCTCAATGAATATATATCTTCTAATGGTGGAGATAATGATGAGCCCATCAATCATTGTTTGTAAAAATGATTATCTAGTTGAAAATAAGTATGCAAAATGTGAGTAGCTCCATGATAGCTGATACATTCAGTTTTGATTTTATTGTCAATGTTATCATCCCTCTCTAATTTGACTCTTACTATTTTTAAAGTTTTCTCCAGTGGTACATTGGTGAAAAAGCTGGTGATATCAAACTAGCTAGCATATTGTTAGAATTGTAATTTATTTCTGCTAGTTTTTGCAAAAAATGTTGTAAGTTTTGTAACATTTTTTTTATATAAGAGGATTAGTGAATAATTAATATACCTGTTGGATTAAATTTTAAGCCCACTAGCACTCATTACGGGTACGTCTATGGCCGTTTCAGTAAATAACTACCCTTGGCTAAATTTTTTATCATAACGGTACTGGCACATTTCGTGGTCGGTATGACAAACGCAAATAGCTTATAGATACCCTAATAAATTAGTATTGTTAGAATTTTTTTTGCATAAAGACAAATTTAAACTACGAGTAATAGCGTCTTAAAACTAGTCCCGTTTTTATAACGTTTGGAAATAAAGTAATAAAAGTTCTGTACCGATATCGTGTTAAAAACCTTTTACCAGCCTACTAAGGCCTTGTTAAGGTAGGGCGGTTTGCCAACGTTTGACGCCGCAGTTTACCTGAAAAACCCAACCGCCGCGGTTCAAGTTAACATAGAAACAAATGCAACCGCTCAACATCGTACACATGCAACCGATCCGTCGTCAAACCGCGGCGGTTGTTAAGTTTACTAGGGGAGGAATGAGACCGCCAGTCAATCGCTCTCATGTGTACGAACCACGGCGGTTGGGTTTTTCAGGTAAACCGCGGCGTCAAACGTTGGCAAACCGCCCTATCTGAACAAGGCCTAACATCCTTTTAGGTTCGTTGCCTTTCTCTTGCGGTCTGTTTGAAGCCCTACCCTATTTCAAAGGATCTATTTTTTTGAACACTTCACAACTAAAATACCGTTACTTTACTTAACTCTTATCCGGGCAACACATTTTACTTACATAACCGGGCAACTCAGGTCCGTTGGGCCCACCACTGTTCTTGAATGTACTATTCATATTTACCCATATATTTCTTTTTTGATTTTTCATTAAAGTTAAATTTAAATTGACTAGATTTAAAAAAGGTACTACTATAGTATGCGGTCTACCTCGAGGGTGCGACCTACCTGAAGGATTTGCACAAAATAATGAAATGCCAGAAAACTTTTGCGGAAAAAATATTTATTCACATGTAATAAACATTTGGAGCCAAATAAAGACTTAATTAATAAATAAACAAAAACTTTTGTAAATATACCATGCCGTTTTATTAGAAAAGAGGGGTTGATGTTTATGCATAGCCTGGAAAAAGATTACGGTGTTGTTGCCTTTCATTATTGTGTAAAATCTCTTCTGAGAAAAGATTTTGGTAATTAGCAACTCATGTATAAAGTACCGATAAAAACAATATTTACAAAATGAATAGAGCGCATAAGTCAGAAGAATATTATTATTTTACTTTTACAAGCCACAAGGTTAGCATACTCCCAACTAGAATAGCAAATTGATATGATAAATTAAATTATTATTAAGTATTAGGTTAAAAAAAACAATAAAAATAAAAAAAAACATAGATTAGATTTCGGGACATTTTATTCGCACTATCTACTTTCACTGTAATTTACTTCAATTTTAGGAGATTAGTTGTCGACACTGACATCGATATCAAACGACTGAGCAGATGCATTATTTATTTCAAAATATGTATAGGTACCTACCTAACAATATTATTGCATTCCAACAATGATTATCAGTTTTTTAAATTCATTTAGAATAGATATAACACCTATTAAGAACAAGAATAGATATAACACCAGATGTGAACATCAAAGAGATGTTTACATTGTTACACGTTTAGACTTTATTATTGGATTTCCAGAATCATAAAAGTCGTTTAGATAATCCACAAAACATTACCTGACTGCCAGATTAACTTCTGTAACAAAGATTTAGACTTTAGGTATAAATACAAATAGGGTCCGACGGGCCCGTGTTGCCTCTTTACGTGACAAAATTCTTTCGACGCAATAATTTCAAAAATGATAACGAATATTTTGAATAGCTCATGAATATGTTGAAGGAAACATACTTCTAAACAAATTCAGTGATGCTTAAAATTCAATAAAAATTTTTTTATCAGTTTATGATAAAAGAATTGGCGTTTCGGGCCCGTTGGACCCACCTTGCCCAAATAAGGGTTAAAAAACAAATAGATCGTTTCTTTTTGAGAAATGCAGTTTTTTTGAGAGGGGACATACCCCCACTTTTTTTAGAGGAAAAGCATCGCAAAGATTGCGATTAGGAATGGACTTCGTGGCTGAGTATCTTGGGGTGCAGACGTCTGTCTAGTATCTAATAACTTATCTACAATTTATTTTATCTGAGTAGTATTCATTCGCTTATCGTATCTTTATTTGGATCTAACATCCGATTAGATTCAAATTACCATAAGTAACTTCAGTGCTTGATTACTAGATAAAGTAAAAGTAGATTCAGTGCAATTTAAGAAGCAACATCTTCAGAGTCACTGTATGTGTCTTAATTAAACATACATCCAATTATTTTCAAAGTAGAGCTAATCTAAGGGCTATCTACCTCAAACCTTCCTTCATCTGTGGTTAAGGCTAATCACCGATGAAATCTAGTTCACTTAAGGACCGCAATTTCATTAATAGAACTTTTTATTCATTAAATAAGAACTTTTCATTATCAAACAAACAATAACTATTTAATTAAAAGCTGTGCGATTGGCTATTTTTTATAAAACCGAGTGCGGGGTGGTTTTTGAATTTTGAACTATAAACTTTTGTTAACTTTGTATCTCTGCTTTGCCTTTAATTTTCTTATATATATTTGTTCATTATATTTTCTATTTATCATTAAATTTACCCTATCAGTTATCTCGAGATAAGCTCTAAAACAGTAAAGAGAGATTTTTCATGATAGATACTTGATTTGATTTTTTTAATTAATAACCAGGCTCTCTTTACTGTGTTTTTAATTGTGCATGATTTTACCATATGATACTTGTACTTCTTTTATCATATTTATTGTTTATTTCCACCTATACCCAACCACACATTAATAGTTGGTGCAGTTTTTATTTGTGTATATAGTTTCCTCTTTATTTCTTGTTGTTTTTTTTTTTTGGGATTCACCCTTCTGGTGAACCATTTGTTCAATATATTGTTTTTTGTTTATTTTACGATTTTTATTTACCTACTCCTAATAAGTTTCCTGATAATAGATTACCTCTGAATATTTGCTAAGTAACATAACTATCACTATATTATCTTCGAGCAGGAGAAAGATCTCGCAGAGTAAGTTTTATAGGTAAGTAGGTGGACGACTGTCACCGAATATATTTATTATTTCTTTATGTAGTGTGTTGACAACATTTATTTCTTTTACTAATTAACTGGTCATATCTTTTCTTGTATTTGGTCTCAGAACCTAATTATCTTTATCAACTATTTTCAATGGGAAATAAGCCACAATTTTACCAAAAAAAAAATGATTTTATTAATAATTATCTTTCCTTACCTATTTCCGTTTCTAAGGTTTCTTAATTTTCCCCTTGTAACCCCAAAAAGTTAAGTGACGCCCTCTATCTATCTTCCCTTATCTTTGGTATTTTTACCTGTCTATCTTTTTATCTGTTTCTCTCTCTTCTCTAATCTACCTTCTCTTGTCTTATCTTTACCTGTTTCTTCTATTGGCCCCATTCCACGTTCCAAAAGCTAGTTTCGAACCCACGACTCGCTTTCCACCAACCATCTGGCCGTCGTTCGCAGTGTCTCCATTGGTGACCTTCCTAGCACGATCCAAAAAAGGTTTCCGAGGTTACAGTTTTTAATAAGAATGTTATTATTGTGTTGTGTGCTAAAGGCTTTATTATGTATAGGAGAAACTTTGACAATTTGCTCTAAGGAGAACACATGCTGCTGCAAACTGGTCTAAGGGGTACATTTTTGGGACTTCATAGGAGGGGTGTCATACTGTAATGTGGTGTTAGTGTTCTTCTTTGGTATAATGTTAGGTATTCCTTAAATTTGTGTTTTATACATTCTGTTTTTGAGTGATTTGGTTGGATCCTTTTCTAGTTTTGTGTAAGGTCCATCTGTAACCAATTCTTGGATTTTCTCCTGATATTGCCTTGGTTTGCCTACAAGATCGAAGCCAAGTAAGTCATCTGCCAGATTAAACCATAATCGCTAAACAACTTTTCGTTATAATAAAAGCTCTCAATTTTAAAATAATCTTTGTTGAAAACGATTTCTGGAGTGGAATTCGAAACGTTAAACAACAATGATAAAATGTAATTTTCATTTTAATATAATCAATTATGTCTTAAACCCATATAAACATAATATTTAACTTAGACATGCCAGAAGAAAACAGTTTTAGAATATCCTTGAACAAGACTTTTTGTGGGTGGTTTTACTTGATTTTTTTAACTACTTGTTAACTAGTTTTATGGTATTATATATTTGTTTTAATGATTCTATTAGCCGATATCTTACCTGTATTTTGTCTCATACTTTTTATAACTTCAGTCTGGAATTCAATCATGTTTTTTAAGAGATGAAATTATCTACTGTACGCTATTTTCTTCTATATTTGTTGATCAAAAAATGGGGCAGTGGGACAAAAAAGGTACATAAATTTTGTATTTTCGAAATATTTCTATTACATTTTTGTAATAAATCTCTTTTTAGTTGATATTAACATCAACTAAAATCAAACAGTAACTTCTTAGTTAAAATGAATGAAACTACCAAGGTAATTGGTTTTTTCCTGGACTAACAGTTAAAAAGTTGAACAAGTCACCTCTTTGCTTATGAATTTGCAGTGATTAGTAGAACATTATTTGTCAATCTGAAATACAACAAAAAAACACTAACGACAAGATACGTCGTGTTGCTGTCTCTTTGACCCGTTTACCACACACGATAAAACCTAATTGATCTGCTCTTTGCTGTAGACAAAATTGCTTTATCGACTAATATGGTTATCGTATTAAAATCGTTTGAAATTACACTTTGAACTTACCTACATTTGCTAGTTTGTGCGTATCCGTTCAAAATTTAATGCTATAAATCAAAACTAGTGATCATAATATACTCGTAAATATATAAAAGAATTAACCAAAAATGAAAAACATCTAAAAAGAATATTAAACTCAGCCATTTATATTTACTACACTGCCAATTTGGAATGGGGCACCATTATTTCGATACACCAGTTGCAAAAAGTCTGAATTTTAGTAATTTGGAATTAAGTACCTATTGGAAAGTGCTTCAATAAGTAATATTTCCATTTTCTAATAATATTTTGTAATGAGTTCCAAAAGGTAACAACTCTATAATAACGTTCTGTGTTATATATATTGTCACATATATTTTTTAATAAAACTGTATCTATTTTAGTTCCAAAGTGGAACAATTCGAGTTGTTACCCTGTTTTCTCTTAACTAATAATTTTTGACTTGTTACACTGGGACTGATGTATGGATTTGTTTGCAGAAAGTTCGATCATAGACCTGGGCGGATCTGTTTTGAGGTGAAGGTGAGAGGTGGTATTCTGATTTTTGCAGAAAAAATTATGTGATAACTGCAATAATAATAATTGACTTATCGTCCCTCTCAAACAGGTGGGAAATATTAATAAAAACTTACAATATTAAAAAATGATGAAAAACATCGTTATTTTCTTGCTTACAACTTTAAAACGATTAATTTTGGAGCAAAATCGTAATGAAATAAAATAGCGATAACTGAATTTTCAATAAGATACCTACGACTGGTTAAAAATATTTAAATTTATTATTAAAGTTGATTAAAAAATATTTTTTTATTTACAAATTCGCATCAATCCGAGGCTTATAAGCGAAAAACTAATATTAAATATTAATAACAATAACAAACTACTAACTAACAATATCAAATGTTAGGTATTTAAAAAATTATTAAACTTAAAGTAACTTAACATATTGGTGAAAGAACAATTTGAACCAAGTGCTTTCTGTAGGTTTGTTGGGATACCGTAATTGATTTTTGCTGCGGAGAAAACTGGACAGTCTGTGATAATATGTTTCACCGAGAGCTTGATGTCACACTGCATACATTTTGGTTCGGGTTCTTTTGTGATTGACCTAATGTAAGACGGGTTATTGTCACTTGATCTTTGGTGGGGAAACATCTCCAACGTTTAATGTTTGGTTTAATATTCCGAAGATTGGACACTGAAAATTGCCACCGGTTTTGCCACTCACTTAGGATCCGTGATTTGATTAAATCTGGAACATCACTAGTTATAACCTATTTCTCGATCATATAGTCAGCTGAGTTGACGGCTTCACGCGCACACTTATTTTTATTCAATGTTTTCAACCACTTAGAACCTTCGCAGTTCGCCTATAAAATCTTTATAATATAACACACTTATTTCAATTCTCTCTTAAAAATCCAAACTTTCATAAAATTCTCTTAAATTTCATTAAAATCGATTTAATAAATTTCGCATAATAATTTTACAACCTAAATTAAAAAAAATTAAATTCCTTAAAATCTTTCACAATAAAAACTAGATCATATGGGGATTTGTCAATTTTTTTACATATATAAAAAGCACTTTACCTGTCTAACGTACTTTATAGAATTAAAATCGGATTATTTGGGCGGCCGCAGGAATGTTTTAAACTTACAAACATTTTTTTGGCTCTTAAAAAATATAATATCTCGGTAACTATTAGTTTAAATTAAATGCAGAAAACGGCGATGGAACATACTCGGTAAGATGCGTCTTTTAAAAGAAATGAAGTTGAAAGAGTGGTTACTGAGATACAACCGGTCAAATTTGACCGGCATTTGCGACGAAGTTACAAACAATAGGATGGTAATCTTTAAAACATTATCTTTTTCAAAGTCAAAGTTTTTGAACCTAATAAAAATATTTAAAAATATTTTTAAAAGATATTTAATTGAAAAACTTATTGGACCATTTTCCTGGTGACACCTCCATCGCTTCTAAAAATTGCAAGCCAGATGAATGCTGCAGTGAAGACAAGAGGTAATTCTAAAAGTTGCAATTCACAACCCCGTCTAAAGCTCATTAAATTTCAACGGAAAATGGACCTAGTTACTCTGTAGGAGTAATACTAATAGAAATATAAAAATGTATACCATTTTTATTCGGTTGCAATGCGAAGGTAAAACTGTCTTATTTTTCACTAAATCGACGTCGCCGATAAGTGAAATTTCTCCAGATTTTCTCTGTACTAAGTGAAAAATAAGACAGTTTTGCCTTCGCATTGCAACTGAATAAAAATGGTATACATTTTTATTTTTCTACAAATAGACATGAAAGTCAAACAACTTTACTGGTTGATAGGTAGAAAATCACAACTAAGTTTGGAAAATAAACTGCTGATATACAACACCATAATCAAACCAATATGGATGTATGGTATCGAAGTCTGGGGATGTGCAAGCAAATCTAATGTTGCTATCATCCAAAGGAGCCAGTCAAAAATACTACGCATGATCACAAATGCACCTTCGTTCGTGTCGAATTTAACATTACATGAAGATCTGAAGGTTCCATTCATCAAAGATGTCATTAAAGATAGGTACAACAAACACCACGAGAAAATGGAAACACACCCCAACGCAGTATTACAGCCGCTAGTACAAGCTCCAATTGCCAGAAGGTTGAAGAGATTATGGCCAGCTGACATGAAGACTACCTAGGACTCCTTCACTGGAGGGAATCCCTTCACGCCAATGAGGAGCCCAGTTCCCAAGCCAACACTTTAACTTATAGGATGTTAATGTATTCTGATTGTTAAATAAAGCAAAACTAAAAAAAAAAATTTATTTTTCTGTTAGTATTACTTCTATAGAGTAACTAGGTCCATTTACCGTTGGAATTTACCCAGCTGTAGACGGGGTTGTGAATTGCAACTTTTAGAATTCCCTCTTGTCTTCACTGCAGCATCCATCTGGCTTTCAATTTTTAGAAGCCATGGAGGTGTCACCAGGAAAATGGTCCAATAAGTTTTTCAATTAAATATTTTTTTAAAATATTTTGTGTAAACTGTAATATGGTAATCACCAGAAAGTAAAAAGAAAAACCTCGAAAACAGATCACATGTTTAACAGTATTGTGTACATTCAGCATACAGATCAATCACTGCATTCGATGTAAAAATAAATATAAAAATTAAAACTCAAGTAATTAAATAAATATTTTATTATTTAAGCCGTAAAATTCGGGTACCACCTTCAGACACATCAAATCTGTATAATGTACATGTACATACATTCAAAGAAAATCTTCATATAGTCCATGTTGTGACGACGCTTCCGTAGAAAAATTTTCTGATTCGGTTTCTTTCTGTTAAAAAATGTCCCGTTTAAACAAATCATCAAGGTGCCGGGCGAAATTTTTGGATATAAATTGTTAATCAAGTTCAAAAGATAACGTTTTTGCCTCTTGGCATTTTTCTCAACAGTTGATAATTTTCGAGTTATAAGCGATTTAAAATCTAAAAAATGGGTAAATACGTATTTTCGAGGCTTTATATATATAATATATATATATATATATATATATATATATATATATATATATATATATATATATATATATATATATATATATATATATGTATATATATATATATATATATATATATATATATATATATATATATATATATATATATATATATATATATATATATATATAGAAGAGGGCGAAACACATTTCTAAGAACTGGTTCTTGGATCTTTGATTCTATTCAGAAAATTTTTTCCCAGTCCGAAATGGTGGATGTGTGAATTATTCGTAAGGGGATTTTTCCACATTCTCTATTTCATTTGTTATATATATATATATATATATATATATATATATATATATATATATATATGGCAAGACTGATGACCTAATGTCCAACACGTGTATATAGCAATTGACGGCAGTTCAAAAACTAAAATTGACATGTTTAAAATTTTTTTTTAAATCTCGTCTGTTTCAGAAAGAATGAATTTATTCCATACATTTGCATCATACTGTATGTGTAAACTGTGATATGGTAATCACCAGAAAGTAAAAAGAAAAACCTCGAAAATAGATTACATGTTTAAATAATTTTAGAGTTATACGCGATTTAAAATCTAAAAAATGGGAAAATAAAAATACATATTTTCGAGGCTTTATATATACAGTGAGCACGTAAAGGTTAGAATAAATTCATTTTCTTGAGAATGGACGATTTTGGAAAAAAATCCCGAAACAGGTCAATTTTTATTTTTAAATTGCGACTTTTTGGCATATGTATCATACTAGTGACGTCACCCATCTGGGCGTGATGACGTCATCGATGATTTTTTTAAATAGGAATAGGGGTCGTGTGATAGCTCACTTAAAATGTAATTCAATTCTCTATTCAGTAATATAACCATTAACATAATTATTTATACAGGGTGTCCAAAAAATTTTTTTTTAGATTAAATTTACTGACATAAAAAGAAGAATACAAGTAATTTATTTAATTCAAATACATTTTACTGCTCTCAGAAAACAGAAAAAATGTTTATTTGAAAAATAATCATTGCTTTTCGCTTAAATTAAATGTTCAAACTGTCAAGAGGAAGGTGGGTGGCTGCTTTAATACTGAATTTAAGCAAAAGACAATATTTATTTTTCAAATAAATATTATTTCCTGTTTTCTGATAGGAGTAAAATGTATTTTGAATTAAATAAATTACACACATTCTTCTTTTTATGTCAATAAATTTAATCCAAAAAATTTTTTTATGTGCACCCTGTATAAACAATTATGTTAATGTTTACATTACTGAATAGAGAATTGAATTACCTTTCAAATGAGCTATCACAAGACCCCTATTCTCATTTAAAAAAATCGTAGATGACGCCATCACGCCCAGATGGGTGACGTCACTAGTATGATATATATGCCAAAAAGTCGCAATTTAAAAATAAAAATTGACCTGTTTCGGGATTTTTTCCAAAATTGTCCATTCTCTAGAAAATGAATTTATTCCAACCTTCACGTGCTCACTGTATATATATGTATATATACAGTGCTAGTCAAAAGTCCGTACCCCCCCTCGTATCTTTTGAACGGTTACACCTATAATAGTGAAATTTGGAGGGAGGAAATAAACGGACGTAAGCTTCTTAACTAGTTATGACAGGTGACGTAATAGTGACAGATGACGTTACAGAGCCACTGTGACCAATAATTTTAAATGGGACCTTATGGCAAGTGATACCTCGTTTGAAAGGTATTTAAAATACCTATTCAGTCACACTAATTTTTTTGGGTTTAAGTTAATTTGGATTTTGGTGAATAAATTAAATAAATATAATATTGTAGTTTTGAATTTAATTAATAAAAATTCAAATGTCCGTCTATGGATTTTTTGTCAAAAAAGTTGACGTTTTTGAATTGTCTAGTAGTTTTTACGTCAACGTCAACCTGTTTGACAAGTAATCATAGGCGGAATTTTGAATTTTTATTAATTAAATGCGAAACTACAATTTTATATTTATTTCATTTATTCATCAAAATTAGCTTAAACTCAAAAAAAATTAGTATAACTGAATAGGTATTTTCAATACCTTTCAAACGAGGTATCACTTGCCATAAGGTCCCATTTAAAATTATCGGTCACAGTGTCTCTGTAACGTCATCTGTCACTATTACGTCACCTGTCATGACTAGTTAAGAAGCTCACGTCAGTTTATTTCCTCCCTCCATATTTCACTATTATAGGTATAACCGTTCAAAAGATACGAGGGGGGGTACGGACTTTTGACTAGCACTGTATATATATATATATATATATATATATATATATATATATATATATATATATATATAGTGTGTGTGTTCGGAAAGGTTTCCGCGGTTAATATAATGAAACTTAAAGCTAAAATCAATATCAATAAAAGAATTAATACTAAAATTAAATTTACCAGACTTCCGGGTTGAACCGCGTCGTTAGTTTCTAGGCCGAGCTTTCGACGTCCTCTCTGATGTCATCTTCAGGGCTTCCTGGGTCTCAGTCTCCTGAGGCTCCAGACACTACACTCACTACTTCACTACTCACTGCAACAACAACAGTAGTGAATTGCAAAAAAGAAAATGGCGGATGTAATATGGCGGGTTTATGTATTTTAAATGTATGTAATACCGTCGAAATTTGATATCCGGGGGTTTTTTGAGGTTGCTGATTACGAATCCGAAATCGAAATTTCAAAAAACAAAATGGCGAATGCAATCCTCTAATTTTTTATTCCAACGTTAAATTCGATTATTAATCATCTGAAAGTCAAAACTAATTTTTACTTTATTTTTCAACAATACTGTACCTGACCCTTTTATCTACGATTTTACAATACCATACTGAAATAACTAAAGATAACAGTCATAACAACTATGTACTTGAATGTTGCGACATGATCTGTTTATTCTGCGTTGTTAACGATTCATATTGAAACTCATAGCGCAGAACGCTTGTACAAAAAACTCTCGCACAACCAAAGGGCCAGATAGTGGAAGCTAATTTTTTTTAATCTTAAAGAGAGAAATATAAGCTAAAAGATGATTGTAGTAACGTCTTGGAATTCGATGGAATACATAAGTAGGTAACTATTTGTCTATCTGACAATTTAATTTTTTTCAAAATATATACTTTCTTATTACGTAAATTCAACTTAAAATCTACTAAATATAACACATATACAAATATTTTGATATTATCAGCTTTTATTAAAGATGGCTCCACGAATATCCTCCATTTTGCAGAATTGAATTTGCACACTTCGTTTTCGAGATACACGCACAAGACTGTGCGTATAAAATATTCGTTATTCTTTACTGCGCTTTTGTTCCGTACGAAGGTCAACTTTGAACCGAACTGGAAATTCAGATATAGGGGAGATAGTGGAAGCTAATTTTTTTTAATCTTAAAGAGAGAAATATAAGCTAAAAGATGATTGTAGTAACGTCTTGGAATTCGATGAAATACATAAGTAGGTAACTATTTGGCTATCTGACAATTTAATTTTTTTCAAAATATATACTTTCTTATTACGTAAATTCAACTTAAAATCTACTAAATATAACACATATACAAATATTTTGATATTATCAGCTTTTATTAAAGATGGCTCCACGAATATCCTCCATTTTGCAGAATTGAATTTGCACACTTCGTTTTCGAGATACACGCACAAGACTGTGCGTATAAAATATTCGTTATTCTTAACTGCGCTTTTGTTCCGTACGAAGGTCAACTTTGAACCGAACTGGAAATTCAGATATAGGAGATATAGCTCTAGGGTTGCCAACACTGAATAGGGAATTTAATTCTCTTTTAAAAAATATAATAATATTCTCGAAACGTTAATTTTTTTTTTATTTTGGCCAGCTTTTCGGGATTTTGGACCACTTTGCGGCGCGGTGGCTTAAAAATCGAGTAGACGCATATAATTAACAGTTAAAAAACAACGGTCTATATTGAAATAAGCCCCGATTACTCATCAGAATCTTGAAATTGAATATTGAAACTTAAATTTAGACGCTTGGCAACCTCAAAAATAATAATTTACATATGAGTGTTCAAGCCTCGAAAATGCTTATTTTCGCATTTATTAACTTTTGAGAAAAATGACACAAGACCTTGTTTGTTTAGAATGGCCCAAAAACCTACAAAAAACATTTTCTGGTACAGAAAAAGCTGATCTTTTGAAATTAAAAAAAAAACTGTTTAAAAATTTAGGCCCCTAAAATTTCGTCCGGCACCCTTCTGATTTGTTTAAAGAGGACATTTTTGAACAGGAATCCGTAAAGAAACCGTCATACGAGAGCGGCCCCACAACATAGACTAATAAGTAAGTCCTATCAAGTATTTGTATCAAAACCACGTAAGTACCGACTTCCGTAATCAAAAGATTTAGGGCACTCACCGGCCACATCTGCGGTATCAATCTAAAAAACAATAATATATAATCACAAGTATAAAAGGAATAATGTAAAATAAGTTTTAAAATATTCTCACTTATAATGACTGTAATTTTCTAAAAGCATTATATGTTTTCTTTCATTGTCGATGTGAATATAACAATTAAAAGATAAAGACGTTAAGAGATAGGCGCAAGCTTTGTATGCTATTCAACTGATCGTAGACAGAGATGTATTTTATTGCCAATAATTTGTTATCCTCATTCCCAGGCGCCTAATACACTGAAAACAAAATTATTTTTCCACAATCACCTAGTGTAGAAAACTTTCTGATTGTCATTAACAACGAAAGGTTGATGTTCAGATCAGAATTGTCAGGAATCAAACCATCATCGTTCACTGTTTTCTCTTGTTTAAATTTAAATTATATTCGACTGGAAGATGATATCTGCTTTTATATTCTCGCTATTTACATTACGAATGTAAATTCACAATTACATTATAGTTCAGGGAAACAAAGTTTTTGTCGGGATATCAATATAGCCAGGTTGCAAATGGGTTTTTTGTGTACTACATATACCTAATACATTATAAATAATACAAAAATGCCCGTCACAGTTCGGAGGCATATAATTGTTATTAAGAAGTAAGGGTTGTAAATGACAGTTATAGGGTAATTAAATATAGTACTTAGAGTATTCATCATTTAGTAGATGGCCAAAGGTTTAAAATGGCAGTTTTTGAATTTTGATGCGATCATTTGTTGCTTCGAAAATTGCAAAACGGCTAAAATTTTTAAAATCAAAAATTTGCTATAGATTTTGCAAAAATAAACTTAGGACGTTGATATTACATGAGATTTTGAGTATTTCTTTCATTCTTTCTCACCTTCCTTGTACCCCATCAGGGTGTTGGATTTGGGATCGCTATTTTAATTTACATTCTCCCATTTCTTCCATTCTTTTCTGTTTTCTGCCATTATTTTCAATTCCACGAGTGATTTTCCTTTAACTTTTCCCGCATCTACTACTTGCTGTATCCATTTTTTTTTCTTGGTCTGCTTCTTTTTCTTTTTACGATGTTCTTTGATTTGTGGACTTTTCTTGTTTTCAATTCGAATTCAATTTGAATTCTGCCATATATGTATTCAAGAGTCAAGTTCGCATTCCACAATAAAACGACAAGCCAACAAGTGCAATGTAAATTTTAGTGCTCTGTTTATTAAGTAATATTTATTATTATTAATTAAAGTGCTTATTGAAAATGGCAAGTAGCCGAAGCGTTTAAGCCATAACAAAGTATTTTATTTATCAGACCGACGAACCCAGGAATTAAAAAGTTTCTGTTTAAACAAACTGTTTAATATATCTAATATCAAACAAGTCCGCACAATGACTATCTAATGCCGCATCCTCACTGGTAAATTTTTAGTGCGTATTAAATTTATGGTTCGTCGCAAGAATTTGGGTAGCAAATTTTTACCAGTGAGGACGCGGTGCTCAAATCATTTAATCTTCGCTAGAAAACCGACAACCGATGGGTCGTGTACGTTGTGTGCGTCGAAAATTCTTGCGTTCGATGTATGCGACGAACACGTCCACATTAACATAATTTACCTCGAGCACGCAAATATTTGCGACGAACAGCTGGTTCGACGCAAATTTTTACCAGTAAGGACGCGGCATTACTTATCGTTCACATAATTAGTTTGTTATTCACCTCATTTCATTTTTTTCATCTCCAGAGAAATGACAAAAAACTATTGAACGAAAACAATAGAGCGGGGAGCAGAATTAAGTACTTAAACCTAAAAACCTTCCGAGCTTTTTATAGAGGAATGAAGAACAGATGGCATAATACATATCTGCAGTGATTTAGCAATAGTTGATATATGCATCTAACCTAATTTTTCAGTAGAGCATTTTGAAAGTTTGAAAGCATAATACATATCTGCAGTGCTTTAGCAATAGTTGATATATGCATCTAACCTAATTTTTCAGTAGAGCATTTTGAAAGTTTGAAAGGCCCTCTAAATTCTTGAAATTTTCAAAACTAGTTGCCCATGTGATTTTCAACTTACCATATTACCGGTGTAACGAAATTTATTGACTGGTATTAGATAATTGTTTAATGAATACCTCTTTTTTAATTATTTTCTTCAGAATACACACAAAAACAGGATAGGTACATAATATCATGTTTTGCCAACTCAGAAACGAAAAGTAAATGGACATATCAATAACTGTCTACATAAGAAATTAAGTTAGATATCAAGTTCTGTCCTACCTAATAAGTGCCATAGCGGACATATCATATATTGTCATTTTAATTTTTACGGGTTCTACATTCCATCATAGACATACCAAACTTTACCAACATGAAGAAATGTTACTATATAACATATCAAGCAAATAATCTCATTTTGACAAAAATCGGAGTTATCAAGTTTTGCCATACCACTGCAGATATAAGAATTGCCTAAAAATCATAGAAACAAAGAAAACAACTAATAGAGGAATAGAACCGTCAGAAAAAACAATAAATATAAATCTAACCAAAGGACACAAGATAACCAAAAGACATCAAGAAGATAGATGCAAAAATATTAGAAACAATAAGAAATGAGAAAACACGCCAGAGCAAATAGCTAAAAAAAGGAATACTAAAATAAATAGAAGAGGAAATATTGAAATGTTTTTCCATGTTAAGACGAAATAGGAGAATAAGGGAATTGAGCGACAGGGATAGATGGAAAAAATATGTGAGGTAGTGAAAACTACAATATCCTTCAAATATTGTGAGCGCCGCGCGTTCGTGGCGCGGTTAATGTTCGTTAAAATTTTTCATTTTGACAAACCTTCCGCAATCCAGAGGAAACTTACGAACCTTTAGTAATTGTAGATAATTAGTATTAAATGTGGGTGCCTACATTGGATCCGTTTTTCTCCGATCAGATCAGATCCGATATCGGCCGACGTCGGGAGTAGCTTCTCCTATTCTCATCGAGAAGTGTTTGGTTTCATTCCGATTGGTTGCAAGTTGAGTTGCAAGTTGGTTTCAAGTTGCAAGTTAGTTGCAAGTTGGGGTTGCAAACTAACATGTTTAAATATATTCAATGTCATCATCTCCTTAACACATCTTCATCGGAACTCATTGTCGGTGGTCGGGGGTCGGAAGTTAACGGAACCAATGTAGGCACCCTCGCCGGAAAATCGGTCTATATCGGATCTGATCTGATCGGAGAAATACGGATCCAACAGGGCTTTTTATCGATTGTCATTTGTTTCGAGCTTCTGTCATATGTTGTATAATCTGTGTATAATATTAATATACACGGATTAAACGACATATGACAGAAGCTCGAAAAAAATGACTGTGAATGAAAAGCCCTATGTAGGTGCCGCCTATCGGATCGGATCGGATCTGATCTGATCGGATCGGAGAATGACGGATCCAATGTAGGTGCGGCCTAAGACCAAATGTTTACCTTGTCAAAATCGTAAAAATTCTCGAATTTTAAGGGACTGTTTCAGTCCTGAAAATTTTAGGGACTACCTTTTTCGCTTTCCGGTGACACAATTATAATATATCTGCTTGTTCCAACTGCGTTGCTTCACCAGAAACAAAGTTAAATTTTTAATTTATGAATGTTTTTCTTATATTGATAACGATTTCCAAAGTGAAAGTCGAAACTTTAAGTAAGCTTGATTTCAAACTCGAATTGTGGCTTATGCCCAAATAAAATAATAAATCTAATTTTGTATTTCTCACGCCGATAAGAAGACAACAATGAAATGACTTTTTTACATTGGTCCGCATGTATATTTTCTATTTCAGCTTCTATTTCCCTTCAGATATCGGCTTTAAGTTGTTTTTTTAAATGGTCCTTTGTTGAGGATCCCACAATAATGATTTTCCACGGTAAACATCAATAAGCTTGATATTTCCTTCCGACCACTCCATTACTAACAAATATTCAACTAAGGCGCCCCAAAACCAACAAACCACTCGCAAACCCGTCCAAATACGTATTGCGAACCATCAAAGCATTTGTTGAAAAGCCGACAGAAGTTAGATCGTGGTGCGCCGTGTGCGAACCGTTTGTGTGCCACTTGAAAACACGTACTAATCTAACAAACATGCTGCACGCAAGCGGCTCTCACACCGAGAGGAGCGCATATGTATGCCCGCCTTTACATATTATAAATAATACATCGGAAAGCTATACGATTCTCACAAATTGTTAGTTTTACACTTAAACTATGACCAACTCATCGTGAAAAATATTTCTGAAAATTTAGAAAGGATAACAGAATTGTTTGCATTTAGAACTAAATTTTATGAACAATCTTGAATATAATATGAATAATACTTTCAAGTTATCCTTAGTACGTTGCTGTGGTTTTAGAATCTGAATTAATGATAAATTAAATACTTATTATTGTAAGTCTAACAATGTGCGAACCTTTGAAAAGCGTGTACTATTTCTCAACACTTGAAGTTGTCGAATTCAATAAATAACTGTTCTCGTAATCAAACTACCATCTACATGTTCTTACAGGTATAGGAAAAATGAGAAGAAAACTTTTTATCTCAAGATTCTATAGATATCTAGACAAAGGAGTGTTTACACCCAAGGGCGTGCATAATGGAAATATATGGTTCGTTAAAAGACAATGTATAGTTAAATAGATGGGTTCATTAGGAAGGAGAATCCTAATGTTCTTTTTCAGGATCTTCTCAAAAATTGTAACCATATCGTAATTAAAAAATCACCAAAATAACACAACAACCAATTTATATTGAATGAAATGATAGATGAAGAAGAAGAAAACTACAGAATAGAATAGAACAGAAATATGCTTTATTCTTCTTCTTTTTATGTAGACATGACTCTGTCTGTTTCAATGTGCCTCCAGTAAATTGTCGTTTTATCGTTTTCGTGGTCGTCCCACTGCACGTCTTCCTATTGGGGAACCGGCACTAGCCGTCCTTATTACTCTATTTGTTGTCATTCGACTTTTGTGGTCATTCCATGCTACTCTTCTGTTTCTTATCCAGTTATTAATGTTTTCCACCTTGCATCTCCGTCGTATATCTGTACTTCAAGCTCTATCCCATAGTGCCTTACCATCGAATTTTCTAAGGGTTTTCATCTCCGTTGTTTCGAGCAATATTTTTGTCCTTTCTGTGTCAGGTCGTGTTTCTCCCGCGTATGTCATTATTGGTCTGATGACTGTTTTGTAAAGTCTACCTTTCATTTCTTTTTCCATATTTTTATTTCTCTATATTGTGTCATTCAGGCAACCTGCGACTCTGTTTGCTGTAGGTATTCACTTGATCTTCTACTTCTGTTTCGAGCTTTCCGTAGCTATATAGTGTGATGCCTAGATATTTAAATTCATTCACTTGTTCTATTATCTGACCCTCCAGCTCCAATTTACATCTTATTGGATTTGCTCTTATCACCATTCATTTTGTCTTTTTTGGGGAAATTAGCGTGGTAAATTTTCTTGCGGTTATATTAAATTGGTGCAGTATACGTTGTAAATCATCTCCACTTTGAGAGATTGGTATTGCATCGTCTGCATAGCAGATTATTTTAAGTTGTTTTTCTCCCATTTTGTATCCTTTTTTAGTTCTTATATTTTTTATTAATATTCTTTATTGTCTGAAAATTGTACAATTTTATTGACAAAGCTTACAAAGAATCCGAAAATACCAATAACAATTTCAATTTGCTGAAATTATATAAATCGTCAATATTAAAAAACCAAAACATAATGAAATACAACAAAACAATATATTGCAAAATTTAAATAAATTGCAAATTGCATAATACAACCTTAGATACTAATAAGTTTAAGGTGCTGCATATATGATACCCAAATATAAATAAAAATACTTTAGTGACTTGTACATAAAGTTACTGTAATTTCTTACGTGTATTGATTAAAAAAACCCCTTTTACTGAATAATATTACTGTCTTTCAGACCATTGCTTTTGGCATTTTACGGAACTTGGGGAAAGTTGTTGCAAATTTGAATTGTAAAGGGAGATGTTTGTATAATTTTTTTGCAGAACGTCATATAGATTTCTTTCCTAACTCAGCGGACGGGATTAATAAATAGACATCAAAGGTTGAATTTCTGGTGGAGTAGTCACGAGTAGGTCTTGCTGGTAAAACATATTAACGGTGTTTACGAATTAAGCAAAGCTTTCTAAAATATATAAAGAGGGAAGTGTTAAAATTCAGTGATCTTTGAAGTAGCTTCTGCAATGTGCTTTTCTTCTGAGGCCAAACATATACCGTATTGCTCTTTTTTGTAATTAAAAAAAGGAGGATTA